>NC_034193.2:12512298-12542866 GCF_002021735.2 Oncorhynchus kisutch
CTCTCAGTACTCACACACACTCACTCTCAGTACTCACACACACTCACTCTCAGTACTCACACACACTCACTCTCAGTACACACTCACTCTCTCCCTCAAACTCCTGCCAGGTCACTCACTGACTTTGAAATAGGACATCCATCCAGGTTCCCGAGGACATTGGGAGATGCCTTTAAAACCCACCACTAGGGGGCAATTATTACCATCAGTTAGGGTTGGGTTTTGCTAGAGCATTGTGGACGGGGATGAGCATGCTTCAGTTCGGCTGTGGGTTAGCAGAAGTTGGCTTGCCAAACCAAACGAGTACGCTCGCAAGCTCCCGATTAGCTGGTCATAGCCATCTACGGCCAAACAATATCACCCCGGAGCAGTAGAAGGCAATCAGATGGCAATAGAAATCTCCGGCCAAACAAGGAAGTGACGACACACCCAAACAAGGAAGACACGTGTGGAAGAATAAAACAGTGTACACAGAGACACTTGACTGGCAGGAGAAGGTAATTTGTGCATATTGCCTGGGATCTACTACATGTGAGGTGCATAGAAACACATACAATAGGCCAGATACGGAGACAGAGAAGATGCCCGCTACAGGTCCACTATAGTGGATGTAGGGGCGTACAGAGATATGGTGGAGTGTTTCAAGAGAGTTATTTTGGGTCCAAACTGCTACAAAAGATTTATCACCACCAGCTGGATTTACTCCTGCCAGCTGCCCTGCCAGGTAGCACAACGCCAGGTACGTTTCCTGGGAGATGCAGTTTCCCCCTACATGAAAATCCTATGCGCCCTTATCCAGGTACTGTATGTTGATACAATCAATGTAACTATTTCTGTTTCTAATTTCCCTTGTTATGCATATGGTACATGTATGGCACCTCTATATGAGAAGTGCCATTTTATCCAGGCTTTTGGAATATGGTATGTTTTTATTTACCAAATATATACACACACACATATATATATATATATATACATATATACATACATACATACATACATACATACATACATACATACATACATACATACATACATACATATACACACACACATATATATATATATATATATACATATATACATACATACATACATACATACATACATACATACATACATACATACATACATACATACATACATACATACATACATACATACATACATACATACATACATATATATATATATATATATATATATGACATTCTGTTGTTACCTCTCATTCACAGGTGTCCATGTCAATGAACCTGGGTGTACCTGGAACTACCACCACTCTCAGACAATGCATTGGGCATCATGGCTGCAAGATAATGGATGCACATACTCAGTTTTTTGTGTGCACTGTGAACCAATAAAGTTTTAATCTTGTTAATAAAATTCAACCTGATTCTGGGATGTCTCTGTTATTTAGATTGAAGTCTGTGGCACACAGCTCTTCTCTACGTAGTCATCACATGACGTTCAAATAGAATGCATTGAAACACCTAGTGTTGAGATAAAGAAATGCAAGCAGATTTTTTTTCAGCACACAAATAAACCTTTATTCTTCCTTCTGAAAGTAGGGGGGGGGATTATGAGTGTCTGGAGAACCGTGTGCATAGTGAGGAGAAGAGGAGAAGTGAAGAGGGGAAACATTAGGAGTGTCTGGAGAACCGTGTGCATAGTGAGGAGGAAAAAGGACAACAGAAGAGAGGAATGGGGATCAGATTAAATGTCACGCCCTGACCTTAGAGAGACGTTTTATTTCTCTATTTGGTTAGGTCAGGGTGTGATTTGGGGTGGGCATTCTATGTTGTTTGTTTCTATGTTTTGACCGGGTATGGTTCTCAATCAGGGACAGCTGTCTATCGTTGTCTCTGATTGGGAATCATACTTGGGCAGCCTTTTTTCCTTTTGGTAGTTGTCTTCATTAATGCATGTATCGCCTTACGGAGCTTCACGTTCATTTTGTTGGCGACATTGCAAAAAATAAAGGAAAATGTACGCTCACCGTGCTGCACCTTGGTCCTGTCATTTCGACGAGCGTGACATTAAAGTATTGTATTTAATTATTTACCTTTGGGACAAGCTGGTGACTCGGTGCATTGCATTCTCCAGATATTGAGATACGTCTTCAATCTTTTGTGGCATCGCTGAGGAACAGGCCAGTGGAGTAGGTCTTGGAGGTGGGCCCAGGATAGAGCTTCCCAGGTCCCACATGTTTCTAATTTTGGGGGAGATGGGCTAGGGGTCGATCATCAGTCAGTACTGTGGGGGCAGAGGTAGTGTTTGGGGCCAGTGAAGAGGCAGTGCTGGGGTGCAGAGAACTAAAACAGGTGCTGTCTCCATTCGCTGGTTTTTGTCCATGAAGATAAAAAAAAAGTAGAGGGCTATTTAGTACACATATCCAAAACATTAATGAACATCAAATATAAGTAACCAAGACTACAATAGACTATATAATGTTGCAAACGTTTGTGTAGAGTTGAGTACGCCTGGTCTTGCTACTCAACTCTGCTCAAAAGTTTGCAACATTTTGACTAGCTGGACCTTGCTACCAAACTTTGACTGTGTTGTTACCAATGTTGGAAGCTTATGATTTACCTTCTATGACAAAATTATGTTTGATCAAAAAATCTTTAGTTCAGTTGGTTGGTTTGCTTTCCCTGCACTAGTATGCTGCTAGGCTAGCTAGAGACTTTCCCTGCACTAATATGCTGCTAGGCTAGCTAGAGACTTTCCCTGCACTAGTTTGCTGCTAGGCTAGCTAGAGACTTTCCCTGCACTAGTATGCTGCTAGGCTAGCTAGAGACTTTCCCTGCACTAGTATGCTGCTAGGCTAGCTAGAGACTTTCCCTGCACTAGTTTGCTGCTAGGCTAGCTAGCCACTTGCCAGCCAAGTAGCTAGAGCTATGTTAGCAAAACATGGCTACTCTTTTCATTGACTCCAATAGAAGAAAAAAAACATACCCCATCCTTTGGTGAAGACGGCATGTTGCTTTCAGTCTTCCCATGCTTCACGTGCCGAACAAGCCATACACAATATTTCTGGAGTAGCCTTTCCACCTGCATCTCCACAGTGGAGTCGCCTTTCCAGCTGCATCTCCACAGTGGAGTAGCCTTTCCACCAGCATCTCCACAGTGGAGTCGCCTTTCCACCTGCATCTCCACAGTGGAGTAGCCTTTCCACCGGCATCTCCACAGTGGAGTAGCCTTTCCACCGGCATCTCCACAGTGGAGTCGCCTTTCCAGCTGCATCTCCACAGTGGAGTAGCCTTTCCACCTGCATCTCCACTGTGACCCTTGTTTCTTTTCTTTGCCTTGCCTTGACAAACTTGTCGCAAACCGTACCCCACTTTTTCGAACAAATAGTTGGGTCAGCCCCCCAGAGTCTCGCAATCTACCTCTATGAATTGGCTAGAATCGTACTGGTGAAAGGTACATGTGTACCTCCTCGGTTAATCAATGCTCGAAGTTGTCCGTTCGCCATGTTCAATCCATACTGAGTTTCGGGCTGAATTGACAAAAAGCAGAAACTCTAATCACCTGTAAAGTTTGCCCGAACAGCTGATAAAACCCTAACCGAACTCCAAAACTAACAAAAACATCACAAAATATCAACATAATATATGCACGAACTGTACTAAATTGTTTCGGTTGGGAAGCATGTGGCAGTGAGCTCCGGCTTTAGAGGGTCTTATGTTAAATCTGAGTTCTTCTTTTTTTATCCCTAAATCCCTTAATTTAACCGTTTCGGAATTAATGCAGGAAGAGCCACAGCAGGAGGAGAAACACCAGGCTGTCCAAAACACCTCGAAAGTTTACGTTTTGGAGCAACTACGAAATGTGTCGTTTGGAGAAATGTGGCTAAACATCCAAATCTAATTGGTCAAAGTTCTTGTTGTCACACCCACTGTCAGAATGAACAGTAAACGACCAGACAACCAAGTTCACATCAGCTTAGGACATTTCTTTGGATAAGGAGGTGATAATCCAGTGGTACATGCAGATTATGGACTGTTGACTTCTGATGGGATTGAACAGGGTGCAAGAGATGATTGAATTCTGGCCCAGGTTGTTCATGTCCGTGTTAGTCAGTCAGATGACAGGCTTTACTCTGGACCTTTCAGACACAGTTTACAGGAACTAGTGGTGAGCAACGGCAGGGACAGGAAGAGAATGGTACAGGGCTTCAAACATATACAAGGAGACAGACAAAATCACCTTAGAAAAGAGAGGCTTGAAAGGATATATCTGATGACAGTTCTGTTCTAAAAACTCTTACAATATTCATTTTTCTTGTCTTGTTTTTAATTTGCACACCAAAACAACTATAGTCCAACGTTGGGACATTGGGACATTTGGTCTGTGTTAGAACAAAGAGACAGGAGATGTGATTATGAAGGCGTCTCTGATGACCAGAGATCACAGAGATGGATTAAACAGTCACTCATTACATACAGACACACCACGCCAACAGCACATCTGACAGAGTATAGTGTGTGTGTGTGCGCGTGTGTGTGCGCGTGTGTGTGTGTGAGTGCGTGCGTGTGTGCGAGAGCGCGTGCGTGTGTGTGTGCGAGTGCGTGCGAGTGCGTGTGTGTGTGTGTGTGGAGCAGGGATGTGATTGTGCATATATTATTAAACACCTGTCCAGTTTGTGATGCCAACTTTAAAATCCCACAGACAACAAGGTATGCCGTGGAACATACACAATGTGTCAGAGTGCGTGCATGCGTGTGTGTGTTTCCGTGCATTTGTGTGTGCATCCGTGCATGTGTGTGTGCGTCCGTGCATGTGTGCATGTGTGTGTGCGTCCGTGCATGTGTGTGTGTGTGTGTGTGTGTGCGTCCGTGCATGTGTGCATGTGTGTGTGTTTCCGTGCATGTGTGTGTGTTTCCGTGCACGTGTGTGTGTTTCCGTGCCAGCGTCAGTAACATAAGACAGGGTCTCATTCTTTCTCATTTGAAAAAACATTATCGTGAACATGTGTTTTTAGAGTTATATGATCTGTACTAGACACAACCTGAGACCAAACATCAGAGACAGAGAGATGGGGACAGTTAGAGAGAGATAGAGGGAGAGCGAGAGAGAGACAGAGATATGGGTAGAGTTATAGAGAGAGAGACAGAGAGATGGGGAGAGTTAGAGAGGGAGAGAGAGAGAGAGACAGAGACAGAGATATACTAGGTAGAGTTAGAGAGAGAGACAGAGAGAGAGAGAGAGAGAGAGAGAGAGAGAGAGAAAGAAAGAAAGAGAGAGATGGGTAGTATTAGAGAGAGAGAGACAGAGATAAATATACAGAAATATGCAAATATAAATATGTAAATATACATATAAATACAAATATACAGACAACAAATTCCAATTGCCTATACTAAAACTCTTTAACATCATCCTTAGCTCTGGCATCTTCCCCAGTATTTGGAACCAAGGACTGATCAACCCAATCCACAAAAGTGGAGACAAATTTGGCCCCAATAACTACTGTGGGATATGCGTTAACAGCAACCTTGGGAAAATCCTCTGCATTATCATTAACAGCAGACTCGTACATTTCCTCAGTGAAAACAATGTACTGAGCAAATGTCAAATTGGCTATTTACCAAATTACTGTACACCAGACCACGTATTCACCCTGCACACCCTAATTGACAAACACAAACCAAAACAAAGGCAAAGTCTTCTCATGCTTTGTTGATTTCAAAAAAGCCTTCGACTCAATTTGGCATGAGGGTCTGCTATACAAATTTTATGGAAAGTGGTGTTGGGGGAAAAACATACGACATTATCAAATCTATGTACACAAATAGGCAAAAAAAAACATTTCTTCCCACAGGGCCGTGGGGTGAGACAGGGATGCAACTTAAGCCCCACCCTCTTCAACATATATATCAACGAATTGGCACGGGCACTAGAAAAGTCTGCAGCACCTGGCCTCACCCTACTAGAATCTGAAGTCAAATGTCTACTGTTTGCTGATGATCTGGTGCATCTGTCACCAACCAAGGAGGGCCTACAGCAGCACCTAGATATTCTGCACAGATTCTGCCATACCTGGGCCCTGACAGTAAATCTTAGTAAACCAAAATAATGGTGTTCCAAAAAAGGTCCAGTTGTCAGGACCACAAATACAAATTCCATCTAGACACCGTTGCCCTAGAGCACACGACAAACTATACATACCTATACATACCTATAACCACCTAAAAGGAAGCGATTCCTAAACCTTCCATAACAAAGCCATCACCGACAGAGAGATGAACCTGGAGAAGAGTCCCCTAAGCAAGCTGATCCTGGTGCTCTGTTCACAAACCCAAACACACCCCACTGGTCATCCTGATCACACCCCACAGAACCCCTGTTCCTTCGCGCAATATGTATACCCCCCTCAGAATCCCCATATTACTCAGAGGAGATCTTCCCCACCCTTGAGGAAGAGACGTGCCATCTGTGGGGACACAAATGCACGCACGGGAACACTACCTGATCTAACAACCACACGAATGGACAGCTTTATTACAGGCCATACTGTTTCTAACTGTCTTAATCTCCCCCATGGAAACAACAGTGACAGCACCATCAACAACAACGGAAGGGATCTGTTGCAGCTCTGTAGAAGCCTGGGTCTGTACTTTGTCAATGGTAGGTTACGGGGGACTCTATTGCTCACCTCTTGGCCACCGCAGTATGATTACAGACATTGACCCTTTCTCTCTCAGCTCATTCACTGTCAAGCCACTAACACCTCTGTCTGATCACAGCCAAATTACGTTGTTCCTCGAAAGAACAGACATGAAAACAACCACACATTCACAGCCCAGTCAGCTGTACAACATCAGACATTCACAGCCCAGTCAGCTGTATAACATCAGACATTCACAGCCCAGTAAGCTGTACAACATCAGACAATCACAGCCCAGTAAGCTGTACAACATCAGACATTCACAGCCCAGTAAGCTGTACAACATCAGACATTCACAGCCCAGTAATCTGTACAACATCAGACATTCACAGCCCAGTAAGCTGTACAACATCAGACATTCACAGCCCAGTAAGCTGTACAACATCAGACATTCATACAAATGGGCCCAAAACAGCACAGAAGAATACCAGAAAGCAACCTGGAACCAAACTATCCAAACACTCTTAGATAACTTTCTAGATACCACATTCACTCACAGTGAAGAAGGCATCAATCTAGCAGTAAAAAACATTAACTATATGCAGTAAAAAAACAACTATATGTTCAGGCAAACGGCAAAAGAAGCACAACTGAATTTTTATTTTTTTAAGACCACAGATGACACCTCGTTTGATGCAGATTGTAAAATTATAAGGAAAAAGCTTAGAACACTATCCAACCAAAAGCACAGAGACCCAAATAATAGTGAATTACGCCTTCATTACTCTGAGACTTTAAAACTCTATAAACGTACTCAGAACCAAAATAGCACAGTACAACAGCAAGCAGCTGACACTAATTGAGGAGTCCATCAACACAAACAACTTCTGGCAAAATTGGAAAAATCTTTAAAAAATCTAAACGCGGAATTAGCGATGCAAAATGGTGACATGCGGACAACCCATTTTAAAACACTCTACAACACCGTTCAAATTGACACAAACACAAAGCAACGCCAAATTCATGAAAAGTGGAATGGATTAGAAAAAGCTATAAAGGACAATCAAAATCCATTGGACTCCCCAATTACTGACCAGGAGCTCTATAAGAAACTTCAGGCTCTCAAATTTAAAAAAGCATGCGGACCTGATGGCATCCTAAATGAGATGCTCAAACTCACTAGTGTAAAATGTCAATTGGCTATATTAAAACTGTTTAATTTGATCCTGAGTTTAGGTTATTTCCCTGACATCTGGAATCAAGGACTCATAACCCCAATCTTTAAGAACGGAGACAAATTTGACCCTAACAATTACAGAGGCATTTGTGTGAACAGTAACCTGGGGAAGGTTTTCTGTAGTATTATAAATGTAAGAGTTCTAAACTTCCTTAATAAGCACAATGTCTTGAGTAAAAGCCAAATTGGATTTATACCAAAACATTGCACGACTGATCATATTTACACCCTACACACCCTGATAGATAAACATGTCCACGAAAATAATACCAAAATATACGCTTGCTTTATTGACTTCCAAAAAGCATTTGATTCTATTTGGCAGACAGGACTGTTCTACAAAGTTATTGAAAGTGGTGTACGGGGTAAAACATGTTACATAATTAAATCAATGGCAATGCGTGCAGCATTAAATTGGCAAGAAAATAACGACCTATGCCTGCTGTCACCCACAGCACATGGCCTACAGCTGAGCCTGGACCTGCCAAAGCAGGACTGCCAGACCTTGGCCCTGGCAGTAAACCCCAAAAATACTAAAATAATGATTTTCCAGAGAAGATCCAGATCTCAGGGAATTAGACCAAAGTTCTCAATTGGTACAAAATATATAGAGAACTGCACACACTACAATTACTTAGGTTTAAAAATAAGCTCAACTGGACACCTTAATGAGGCAGTGAATGAACTGGGAGAGAAAGCATGCAGGGCATTCTACCCCATAAACAAACTAATTCAATTCATTTTAAATACCTATTTATATTTGTCTAAAACTAATTGAATGTGTCATTGAACCAATTGCACTTCATGCCAGCGAGGTGTGGGGTCCACTTGCAAAAGAAGATTTCACCAAATGGGACAAACACCCCATTGAAACCCTGCATGCAGAGTTCTGTAAGATTCTCCAACATGTCCCGAGGAAAAATACAAACAATGCATGCAGGGCAAAATTAGGCCAAAATCCACTAATAATAAAACCTCAAAAAATAGCAATTAAGTTTTGGAAACATCTAAAATACCATGACCCCCTCTCATATCATTACCACGTCCTGCAATGCCAAGAGCTGAGCAAAGAAAAGAGTCCCCTCATCCAGCTGGTCCCCAAACCTGTTCTACTAACACACTGAAGCCTCAGTCCCCTCATCCAGCTGGTCCTGGGGCTGAGTTCACAAACCTGTTCTACTAACACACTGAAGCCTCAGGACCAGAACATCAATCAATCAGAATAAAACAAATTACAACACAGTCAAAACAAAACTACATTGCTTATTGGGAAACACAAGCACACGCACAAAGCAAAATGGTGCAAACACTGCACCACAGCAGAACCTGAGACAGAGCTGCATTTCCTGACAAAATGTAAAAAATATAAAACAATTATATTATTCAAGGTTTGAAAGACGTCTCTGATGAGAATATGTTACCCGTCCTGTTGGGAGAGAACGCAGAAAGCTGTGGGTTGGCAGCGCACTACATAGCTGCCTGCCATAAGATGAGGGACAGTGTCTGACAGACCAATCAACCTGCACATGTCCTCTATTGTATTCTTATTGTTATTGTTGTAACTGTTGTTATTGTTGTTATTGTTGGTTATTGTTGTTATTGTTAGTTATTGTTGTTACTGTTCTCCCGTTGACAGTTTTGATTCTTATTATCTAAATATTGTAAATATCCAAAGTGAACATTGTTACGTCATGCAAATAAAGCACATTGAATTGAGAGATAGAAAGAGATATGGGAAGAGTTGGAGAGAGAGAGAGATGGGAAGAGTTAGAGAGAGAGAGAGAGAGAGAGATGGGAAGAATTAGAGAGAGAGAGAGAGATAGATGGGGAGAGTTAGAGAGAGAGAGATGGGGAGAGTTAGAGAGAGAGAGAGAGATGGCAGAGAGAGAGAGATTGCAGAGTTTGAGGGAGAGAGAGATAGATGGGCAGAGAGAGAGAGAGAGAGATGGCAGAGTTAGAGAGAGAGAGAGCGAGAGAGAGAGAGAGAGAGAGAGGGATGGGAGAGTTAGAGAGAGAGAGATTAAAATTGGCAAAAAACACACACATTTCTTCACACAGGGTCGTGGGGTTAGACAGGGATGCAGCTTAAGCCCCACCCTCTTCAACATATATATCAACGAATTGGCGAGGGCACTAGAAAAGTCTGCAGCACCCGGCCTCCCCCTGCTAGAATCCGAAGTCAAATGTCTGCTGTTTGCTGATGATCTGGTGCTTCTGTCACCAACCAAGGAGGGCCTACAGCAGCACCTAGATCTTATGCACAGATTCTGTCAGACCTGGGCCCTGACAGTAAATCTCAGTAAGACCAAAATAATGGTGTTCCAAAAAAGGTCCAGTCACCAGGACCACAAATACAAATTCCATCTAGACACTGTTGCCCTAGAGCACACAAAAAACTATACATACCTTGGCCTAAACATCAGCACCACAGGTAACTTCCACAAAGCTGTGAACGATCTGAGAGACAAGGCAAGAAGGGCATTCTATGCCATCAAAAGAAACATAAATTTCAACATACCAATTAGGATTTGGCTAAAAATACTTGAATCAGTCATAGAGCCCATTGCCCTTTATGGTTGTGAGGTCTGGGGTCCGCTCACCAACCAAGACTTCACAAAATGGGACAAACACCAAATTGAGACTCTGCACGCAGAATTCTGCAAAAATATCCTCCGTGTACAACGTAGAACACCAAATAATGCATGCAGAGCAGAATTAGGCCGATACCCACTAATTATCAAAATCCAGAAAAGAGCTGTTAAATTCTCCAACCACCTAAAAGGAAGCGATTCACAAACCTTCCATAACAAAGCCATCACCTACAGAGAGATGAACCTGGAGAAGAGTCCCCTAAGCAAGCTGGTCCTGGGGCTCTGTTCACAAACACAAACACACACTACAGAGCCCCAGGACAGCAGCACAATTAGACCCAACCAAATCATGAGAAAACAAAAAACAAAAAGATAACTACTTAACACATTGGAAAGAATTAACAAAAAAACAGAGCAAACTAGAATGCTATTTGGCCCTACACAGAGAGTACACAGCGGCAGAATACCTGACCACTGTGACTGACCCAAAATTAAGGAAAGCCTTGACTATGTACAGACTCAGTGAGCATAGCCTTGCTATTGAGAAAGGCCGCCGTAGGCAGACATGGCTCTCAAGAGAAGACAGGCTATGTGCTCACTGCCCACAAAATGAGGTGGAAACTGAGCTGCACTTCCTAACCTCCTGCCCAATGTATGACCATATTAGAGAGACATATTTCCCTCAGATTACACAGATCCACAAAGAATTCGAAAACAAATCCAATTTTGAAAAACTCCCATATCTACTGGGTGAAATTCCACAGTGTGCCATCACAGCAGCAAGATTTGTGACCTGTTGCCACGAGAAAAGGGCAACCAGTGAAGAACAAACACCATTGTAAATACAACCCATATTTATGCTTATTTATTTTATCTTGTGTCCTTTAGCCATTTGTACATTGTTAGAACACTGTATATATATATAATATGACATTTGTAATGTCTTTACTGTTTTGAAACTTCTGTATGTGTAATGTTTACTGTTAATTTTTGTTGTTTTTCACTTTATATATTCACTTTGTATGTTGTCTACCTCACTTGCTTTGGCAATGTTAACGCATGTTTCCCATGCCAATAAAGCCCTTGAATTGAATTGAATTGAATTGAGAGAGAGAGAGAGAGAGAGAGAGAGTATGACAGATGAGAGGAAAATAGCAAGAAGGCGAAAGAGACAGTCAAAGAGAGTGATAGAGAAAGTGATAGAGAAACAGAGAAGGGGAGAAGGCAGACAAGGGACAGGGAGACCGGGAGAAAAAGTGTGTGAACAGATGTAGGATCTTAATTTGACCACCCTGTTGCAGGAGAACAGGGTTTCTAAAACTGGGTCCTGGAACCCTTCCTTGGTGAACATTTTGGTATTTGCCCTAGCACCACACAGTTGATGCATACAACCAACTCATCATCAAGCTCTGATTATTTGATTCAGCTGTGCATTGCTAGGGCAAAAAACTGAATATTCACCAAGGAGGGGTTCCAGGACCGAGTTTGGGGAACCCTGAGTCAGAGGAGATGACTGGAGAGCAGAGATGCTGGGTGCAGATGACACTATAGTAAATCACTATAATCTCCACACTCTGTACTGGGTGGGGATGAACACAGATTAGCAGAGGCCGTGCAAGAGAGTGGGACTATGTATACACACTTAAAAATTAGGGTTCCTCAAGGGTTCTTTGGAAAGGTGATGGTTCCGTGTGGAACCACACTGACCCAAATAACCCTTTGAGCCCTTCAATGGTTCTTTGCAGTTCCACAAAGGGTTCTTTTGTATTTTAGTAATAATTCTAATGTCGGAGCAGTGGCTCATTAGAATATTTTGGTGCGTGGTTTGGTTTTTAGCTCTTTTCGTGCAACCGTGAGTGAGAGTGTCATTCCAGTTGATCTAATATGTTGTGTCATGCTATTAAACATCATATACTGTATGACTACAACCAGTGATGGTGTGTTGTAAAATACTCATATATGGCCTCATGTCAATTGAGAATGATTGACATTTTCCCACCCAGGGACCACCAGCTGCTAGCACACCTGATTGAACTTGTTAACTAGTTTTAACACCAGACACAGATGAAGACCTAGCTAGACAGTAACTATCTAACACCAGGCACAGATGAAGACCCAGCTAGCCAGTAACTAGCTAACACCAGACACAGATGAAGAATAAGCTAGAGAGTAACTAACTAACTAACACCAGACACAGATGAAGATCTAGCTAACCAGTAACTAGCTAACACCAGACACAGATGAAGACCTAGCTAACCGGTAACTAGCTAACACCAGACACAGATGAAGACCTAGCTAGACAGTAACTAGCTAACACCAAACACAGATGAAGACTAAACTAGACAGTAAACTAACTAACACCAGACACAGATGCAGACCTAGCTAGCCAGTAACTAGCTAACACCAGACACAGATGAAGACCTAGCTAGCCAGTAACTAGCTAACACCAGACACAGATGAAGACTAAGCTAGACAGTAAACTAACTAACACCAGACACAGATGAAGACATAGCTAGCCAGTAACTAGCTAACACCAGACACAGATGAAGACCTAGCTAGCCAGTAACTAGCTGACACCAGACACAGATGAAGACTAAGCTAGACAGTAACTAACTAACACCAGACACAGATGAAGACCTAGCTAGACAGTAACTAGCTAACACCAGACACAGATGAAGACCTAGCTAGCCAGTAACTATCTAACACCAGACACAGATGAAGACCTAGCTAGCCAGTAACTAGCTAACACCAGACACAGATGAAGACCTAGCTAGCCAGTAACTAGCTAACACCAGTCTGCTGTTCCCACATGCTTCAAGAGGGCCACCATTGTTCCTGTTCCCAAGAAAGCTAAGGTAACTGAGCTAAACGACTACCGCCCCGTAGCACTCACATCCGTCATCATGAAGTGCTTTGAGAGACTAGTCAAGGACCATATCACCTCCACCCTACCTGACACCCTAGACCCACTCCAATTTGCTTACCGCCCAAATAGGTCCACAGACGATGCAATCTCAACCACACTGCACACTGCCCTAACCCATCTGGACAAGAGGAATACCTATGTGAGAATGCTGTTCATCGACTACAGCTCGGCATTCAACACCATAGTACCCTCCAAGCTCGTCATCAAGCTCGAGACCCTGGGTCTCGACCCCGCCCTGTGCAACTGGGTACTGGACTGCCTGACGGGCCGCCCCCAGGTGGTGAGGGTAGGCAACAACATCTCCACCCCTCTGATCCTCAACACTGGGGCCCCACAAGGGTGCGTTCTGAGCCCTCTCCTGTACTCCCTGTTTACCCACGACTGCGTGGCCACGCACGCCTCCAACTCAATCATCAAGTTTGCGGACGACACAACAGTGGTAGGCTTGATTACCAACAACGACGAGACGGCCTACAGGGAGGAGGTGAGGGCCCTCGGAGTGTGGTGTCAGGAAAATAACCTCACACTCAACGTCAACAAAACAAAGGAGATGATTGTGGACTTCAGGAAACAGCAGAGGGAACACCCCCCTATCCACATCGATGGAACAGTAGTGGAGAGGGTAGCAAGTTTTAAGTTCCTTGGTATACACATCACAGACAAACTGAATTGGTCCACTCACACAGACAGCATCGTGAAGAAGGCGCAGCAGCGCCTCTTCAACCTCAGGAGGCTGAAGAAATTCGGCTTGTCACCAAAAGCACTCACAAACTTCTACAGATGCACAATCGAGAGCATCCTGGCGGGGTGTATCACCGCCTGGTATGGCAACTGCACCGCCCTCAACCGTAAGGCTATCCAGAGGGTAGTGAGGTCTGCACAACGCATCACCGGGGGCAAACTACCTGCCCTCCAGGACACCTACACCACCCGATGCTACAGGAAGGCCATAAAGATCATCAAGGACATCAACCACCCGAGCCACTGCCTGTTCACCCCGCTGTCATCCAGAAGGCGAGGTCAGTACAGGTGCATCAAAGCTGGGACCGAGAGACTGAAAAACAGCTTCTATCTCAAGGCCATCAGACTGTTAAACAGCCACCACTAACATTGAGTGGCTGCTGCCAACACACTGTCAATGACACTGACTCAACTCCAGCCACTTTAATAATGGGAATTGATGGGAAATTATGTAAATATATCACTAGCCACTTTAAACAATGCTACCTTATATAATGTTACTTACCCTACATTATTCATCTCATATGCATATGTATATACTGTACTCTATATCATCGACTGCATCCTTATGTAATACATGTATCACTAGCCACTTTAACTATGCCACTTTGTTTACATACTCATCTCATATGTTATACTGTACTCGATATCATCTACTGTATCTTGCCTATGCTGCTTTGTACCATCACTCATTCATATATCCTTATGCACATATTCCTTATCCCCTTACACTGTGTATAAGACAGTAGTTTATTTGGAATTGTTAGTTAGATTACTTGTTCGTTATTACTGCATTGTCGGAACTAGAAGCACAAGCATTTCGCTACACTCGCATTAACATCTGCTAACCATGTGTATGTGACAAATAAAATTTGATTTGATTTGATTCGAGATGAAGACTAAGCTAGACAGTAAACTAACTAACACCAGACACAGATGAAGACATAGCTAGCCAGTAACTAGCTAACACCAGACACAGATGAAGACCTAGCTAACCGGTAACTAGCTAACACCAGACACAGATGAAGACCTAGCTAGACAGTAACTAGCTAACACCAGACACAGATGAAGACTAAACTAGACAGTAAACTAACTAACACCAGACACAGATGCAGACCTAGCTAGCCAGTAACTAGCTAACACCAGACACAGTTGAAGACATAGCTAGCCAGTAACTAGCTAACACCAGACACAGATGAAGACCTAGCTAGCCAGTAACTAGCTAACACCAGACACAGATGAAGACCTAGCTAGCCAGTAACTAGCTAACACCAGACACAGATGAAGACTAAGCTAGACAGTAAACTAACTAACACCAGACACAGATGAAGACATAGCTAGCCAGTAACTAGCTAA
Source organism: Oncorhynchus kisutch (assembly GCF_002021735.2). Taxonomy (NCBI): domain Eukaryota; kingdom Metazoa; phylum Chordata; class Actinopteri; order Salmoniformes; family Salmonidae; genus Oncorhynchus; species Oncorhynchus kisutch. The sequence goes on from NC_034193.2 coordinate 12,527,760, forward strand.
CACCAGACACAGATGAAGACCTAGCTAGCCAGTAACTAGCTAACACCAGACACAGATGAAGACCTAGCTAGCCAGTAACTAGCTGACACCAGACACAGATGAAGACTAAGCTAGACAGTAACTAACTAACACCAGACACAGATGAAGACCTAGCTAGACAGTAACTAGCTAACACCAGACACAGATGAAGACCTAGCTAGCCAGTAACTATCTAACAACAGACACAGATGAAGACCTAGCTAGCCAGTAACTAGCTAACACCAGACACAGATGAAGACCTAGCTAGCCAGTAACTAGCTAACACCAGACACAGATGAAGAATAAGCTAGACAGTAAACTAACTAACACCAGACACCGATGAAGACATAGCTAGCCAGTAACTAGCTAACACCAGACACAGATGAAGACCTAGCTAACCGGTAACTAGCTAACACCAGACACAGATGAAGACCTAGCTAGACAGTAACTAGCTAACACCAGACACAGATGAAGACTAAACTAGACAGTAAACTAACTAACACCAGACACAGATGCAGACCTAGCTAGCCAGTAACTAGCTAACACCAGACACAGATGAAGACATAGCTAGCCAGTAACTAGCTAACACCAGACACAGATGAAGACCTAGCTAGCCAGTAACTAGCTAACACCAGACACAGATGAAGACTAAGCTAGACAGTAAACTAACTAACACCAGACACAGATGAAGACATAGCTAGCCAGTAACTAGCTAACACCAGACACAGATGAAGACCTAGCTAGCCAGTAACTAGCTAACACCAGACACAGATGCAGACCTAGCTAGCCAGTAACTAGCTGACACCAGACACAGATGAAGACTAAGCTAGACAGTAACTAACTAACACCAGACACAGATGAAGACCTAGCTAGACAGTAACTAGCTAACACCAGACACAGATGAAGACCTAGCTAGCCAGTAACTATCTAACACCAGACACAGATGAAGACCTAGCTAGCCAGTAACTAGCTAACACCAGACACAGATGAATACCTAGTTAGCCAGTAACTAGCTAACACCAGACACAGATGAAGACTAAGCTAGACAGTAACTAACTAACACCAGACACAGATGAAGACCTAGCTAGCCAGTAACTAGCTAACACCAGACACAGATGAAGACTAAGCTAGACAGTAAACTAACTAACACCAGACACCGATGAAGACATAGCTAGCCAGTAACTAGCTAACACCAGACACAGATGAAGACCTAGCTAACCGGTAACTAGCTAACACCAGACACAGATGAAGACCTAGCTAGACAGTAACTAGCTAACACCAGACACAGATGAAGACTAAACTAGACAGTAAACTAACTAACACCAGACACAGATGCAGACCTAGCTAGCCAGTAACTAGCTAACACCAGACACAGATGAAGACATAGCTAGCCAGTAAACTAACTAACACCAGACACAGATGAAGACATAGCTAGCCAGTAACTAGCTAACACCAGACACAGATGAAGACCTAGCTAGCCAGTAACTAGCTAACACCAGACACAGATGAAGACCTAGCTAGCCAGTAACTAGCTGACACCAGACACAGATGAAGACTAAGCTAGACAGTAACTAACTAACACCAGACACAGATGAAGACCTAGCTAGACAGTAACTAGCTAACACCAGACACAGATGAAGACCTAGCTAGCCAGTAACTAGCTAACACCAGACACAGATGAAGACCCAGCTAGACAGTAACTACCTAACACCAGACACAGATGAAGACATAGCTAGCCAGTAAACTAACTAACACCAGACACAGATGAAGACATAGCTAGCCAGTAACTAGCTAACACCAGACACAGATGAAGACCTAGCTAGCCAGTAACTAGCTAACACCAGACACAGATGAAGACCTAGCTAGCCAGTAACTAGCTGACACCAGACACAGATGAAGACTAAGCTAGACAGTAACTAACTAACACCAGACACAGATGAAGACCTAGCTAGACAGTAACTAGCTAACACCAGACACAGATGAAGACCTAGCTAGCCAGTAACTAGCTAACACCAGACACAGATGAAGACCCAGCTAGACAGTAACTACCTAACACCAGACACAGATGAAGACCTAGTTAGCCAGTAACTAGCTAACACCAGACACAGATGAAGACCTAGCTAGCCAGTAACTAGCTAACACCAGACACAGATGAAGACCTAGTTAGCCAGTAACTAGCTAACACCAGACACAGATGAAGACTAAGCTAGACAGTAACTAGCCAACACCAGACACAGATGAAGACCTAGCTAGACAGTAACTAGCCAACAACAGACACAGATGAAGACCTAGCTAGACAGTAACCAGCTAACACCAGACACAGATGAAGACCTAGCTAGACAGTAACTAGCTAACACCAGACACATATTAAGACCTAGCTAGACAGGAACTAGCTAACACCAGACACAGATGAAGACCTAGCTAGACAGTAACTAACTAACACCAGGCACATATGAAAGGGGAAACATATAAGTATCTTTAACATAGAATAAGGTAAACGTTTAATTATATTTTCTGACTATGGGGTCAATTTCACACCGTATGTATTGAATTCAAAATAAAATCAATTGTGAATGAAAAGTTGAGATTGTAAATCTTTTATTTTGAGGAAGGTTTAAATAATGGATGTTGAAATCAAAAACCAAACCATGTAAAGCAAAATGTATAGAATTGTAAACGAAAATAAGACATCAAAGGTAAAACCCCAAAACTTGTAACTAAATCGTTTTAAAACGAGAGCAAAAATCTATGACAAATTATTAAAAATATATATTTGAAAACAAATTCAAAAATAGTTTTTGGTAAACTTTCCCTGCAACCAATCCTATTGAATACATTTTGCCAGTGCTCTTGCCTGCATGTACTACCTTTTGGTTACGCTACTCATATCTTTGCATTTGATGTCTGTTTTTATTTGTATTTTTATTTAACCAGGTAGGCTAGTTGAGAACACCTTTATTTAACCAGGTAGGCTAGTTGAGAACACCTTTATTTAACCAGGTAGGCTAGTTGAGAACACCTTTATTTAACCAGGTAGGCTAGTTGAGAACACCTTTATTTAACCAGGTAGGCTAGTTGAGAACACCTTTATTTAACCAGGTAGGCTAGTTGAGAACACCTTTATTTAACCAGGTAGGCTAGTTGAGAACACCTTTATTTAACCAGGTAGGCTAGTTGAGAACACCTTTATTTAACCAGGTAGGCTAGTTGAGAACACCTTTATTTAACCAGGTAGGCTAGTTGAGAACACCTTTATTTAACCAGGTAGGCCAGTTGAGAACAAGTTCTCAATTACAACTGCAACAAAAACAACAGAGTTACACATGGGATAGACAAACGTACAGTCAATAACATAATAGAAAAATCTATATACAGTGTGTGCAAATGTAGTAAGATTAGGGAGGTAAGGCAATAAATAAGCCGTAGTGGCGAAATAATTACAATTTAGCATTAACACTGGAGTGATAGATGTGCAGATTATGATGTGCAAGTAGAGATGTTGGGGTGCAAAAAGAGCAAAAAAAAGAACAACATGGGATGAGATAGTTGGGTAGGCTATTTACAGATGGGCTGTGGACAGGTACAGTGATCTGTAAACTGCTCTGACAGCTGATGCTTATAGTTAGTGAGGGAGATATAAGTCTCCAACTTCAGTGACTTTTGCAATTCGTTCCAGTCATTGGCAGCAGAGAACTGGAGGGAAAGGCGGCCAAAGAAGGTGTTGGCTCGGGGATGACCCGTGAAATATACCTGCTGGAGCGCGTTCTGCGGGTGGGTATTGCAATGGTAACCAGTGAGCTGAAATAAGGTGGGGCTTTACCTAGCAAAGACTTATAGATGACCTGGAGCCAATGGGTTCGGCAACGGATATGTAGTGAGGGTCAGCCAACAAGAGCATAGAGGTCGCAGTGGTGTGTAGTATATGGACATTTATTGACAAAACGGATGGCACTGTGATAGACTACATCCAATTTACTGAGTAGAGTGTTGGAGGCTATTTTGTAAATGACATCGCCGAAGTCGAAGATCGGTAGGATGGTCAGGTTTATGAGGGTATGTTTGGCAGAATGAGTGAAGGAGGCGTTTTTGCGAAATAGGAAGCCGATTCTAGATTTAATTTTGGATAGGAGATGTTTAATGTGAGTCTGGAAGGAGAGTTTACAGTCTAACCAGACACCTTGTTATTTGTAGTTGTCCACATATTCTAAGTCAGAACCGTCCAGAGTAGTGATGCTAGTTGGGCAGGCAGGTGCGAGCAACATTCAGTTGAAGAGGATTCATTTAGTTTGACTAGCATTTAAGAGCAGTTAGAGGCCACAGAATGAGTGTTGTATGGCATTGAAGCTTGTTTGGAGGTTTGTTAACAGTGTCCAAAGAAGGGCCAGATGTATACCAAATGGTGTCGTCTGTGTAGAGGTGGATCAGAGAATCATCAGCAGCAAGAGCGACATCATTGATGTATACACAGAAAAGAGTCGGCCTGATAATTGAACCCTGTGGCACCCCCACAGAGACTGCTAGAGGTCCGGACAACAGGCCTTCCGATTTGACACACTGAACTCTATCTGAGAAGTAGTTGGTGAACCAGGCGAGGCAGTCATTAGACAAACCAATAAGAATGCAATAAGAATGCAGTGATTGACAGAGTCGAAAGCCTTGGCCAGGTCGATGAAGACAGCTGCACAGTACTGTCTTTTATCTATGGAGGTTATGATGTTGTTTAGGACCTTGAGCATGGCTGAGGTGCACCCATGACCAGCTCGGAAACCAGATTGTATAGCGGAGAAGGTACGGTGGGATTCGAAATGGTCGGTGATCTGTTTGTTAACTTGGCTTTCGAAGACTTTAGAAAGGCAGGGCAGGATGGATATAGGTCTGTAACGGTTTGGGTCTAGAGTGTCTCCCCCTTTGAAGAGGGGGATGACCGCAGAAGCTTTGCAATCTTTAGGGATCTCAGACGATACGAGAGGTTGAACAGGCTAGTAGTTGCAACAATTGAAGCGGATAATTTTAGAATGAGAGGGTCCAGATTGTCTAGCCCAGCTGATTTGTAGGGGTCCAGATTTTGCAGCTCTTTCAGAACAACAGCTATCTGGATTTGAGTGAAAGAGAAGAGGGGAGGGGGGCTTGGGCAGGTTGCTGCAGGGGGTGCAGAGCTGTTGACCGGGGTAGGGGTAGCCAGGTGGAAAGCATGGCCGGCCGTAGAAAAATGCTTATTGAAATCCTCGATTATCGTAGATTTATCGGTGGTGACAGTGATTCCTAGCCTCAGTGCAGTGGGCAGCTGGGAAGAGGTGCTCTTATTCTCCATGGACTTTACAGTGTCCCAAAACTTTTTGGAATTTGTGCTACAGGATGCACATTTATTTTTGAAAATCTAGCCTTTGCTTTCCTAACTGACTGTGTATATTTGTTACTGACTTCCCTGAAGGTTGCATATCCCGGTGTCTATTCGATGCTAATGCAGTATGCCACAGGATGTTTTTGTACTGGTCAAGGGCAATCATGTCAGGAGTGAACCAGGGGCTACAGATGAAATCGGAAGTTTACATACACCTTAGCCAAATACATTTAAACTCAGTTCTTCACAATTCCAGACATTTAATCCTAGCAAAATTCCCGGTCTTAGGTCAGTTAGAATCACCACTTTATTTTAAGAACATGAAATGTCAGAATAATATTAGAGAGAATGATTTATTTCAGCTTTTATTTCTTTCATCACATTCCCAGTGGGTCAGAAGTTACACTCAATTAATATTTGGTAGCATTGCCTTTAAATGTTTAACTTGTGTCAAACGTTTCGGGTAGCCTTCCACAAGCTTCCCACAATAAGTTGGGTGAATTTTGGCCTATTCCTCTTGACAGAGCTGGTAACTGAGTCAGGTTTGTAGGCCTCCTTGCTCGCACATGCGTTTTCAGTTCTGCCCACACGTTTTCTATAGGATTTGAGGTCAGGGCTTTGTGATGACCACTCCAATACCTTGACTTTGTTATTACTTAAGCCATTTTGCCACAACTTTGGAAGTATGCTTGGGGTCATTGTCCATTTGGAAGACCCATTTGCGACCAAGCTTTAATTTCCTGACTGATGTCTTGAGATGTTGCTTCAATATATCCACATAATTTTCTTGCCTCATGAAGCCATCTATTTTGTGAAGTGCACCAGTCCCTCCTGCACCAAAGCACCTCCACAACATGATGCTGCCACCCCAGTGCTTCATGGTTGGGATGGAGTTCTTCAGCTTGCAAGCCTCACCCTTTTTCCTCCAAACATAACGATGGTCAGTATGGCCAATCAGTTCTATTTTTGTTTCATCAGACCAGAGGACATTTCTCCAAAAAGTATGATCTTTGTCCCCAAGTGCAGTTGCAAACCGTAGTCCGTCCTTTTTATGGCGGTTTTGGAGCAGTGGCTTCTTCCTTGCTGAACGGCTTTTCAGGTTATGTCAATATAGGACTCATTTTACTGTGGATATAGATACTTTTGTATCTGTTTCCTCCAACATCTTCACAAGGTCCTTTGCTGTTGTTCGGGGATTGATTTGCACTTTTCGCATCAAAGTACATTCATCTCTAGGCGACAGAACGCGTCTCCTTCCTGAGCGGTATGACGGCTGCGTGGTCCCATGGTGTTTATACTTGCGTACTATAGTTTGTACAGATGAACGTGGTACATTCAGGCGTTTGGAAATTGCCCCCAAGGATGAACAGGACTTGTGGAGGTCTACAATTTTTTTGCTGAGGTCTTGCCTGATTTCTTTTGATTTTCCCATGATGTCAAGCAAAGAGGCACTGAGTTTGAAGGTAGGCCTTGAAATACATCCACAGGTACACCTTCAATTGACTCAAATTATGTCAATTAGCCTATCAGCAGCTTCTAAAGCCGTGACATAATTTTCAGGAATTTTCCAAGCTGTTTAAAGGCTTAGTGTATGTAAACTTCTGACCCACTGGAATTGTGATACAGTGAATTATAAGTGAAATAATCTGTCTGTAAACAATTGTTGGAAAAATGACTTGTGTCATGCACAAAGTAGATGTCCTAACCGACTTGCCAAAACGATAGTTTGTTTAACAAGACGTGGAGTGGTTGAAAAATGAGTTTTAAATGACTGCAATCTAAGTATATGTAACTTTCGACTTCAACTGTATATCTGTTCTTATTTTTTTATTTTATTGAATGGAGCACGCTTATTTAAGATGTTGAGGAAAGTACTTTTAAAGATTATCTATTGACGGGATGAGGTCAATATCCTTCCAGGATACCCGGGTCGATTAGAAAGGCTCGCTGAAGTATTTTAGGAAGCGTTTGACAGTGATGAGGGGTGGTCGTTTGACCACGGACCCATTACGGACGTAGGAAATGAGGCAGTGATTGCTGAGATCCTGGTTGAAGACAGCAGAGGTGTATTTGGAGGGAAAGTTGGTCAGGATGGTATCTATGAGGGTGCCCATGTTTACGGATTTAGGGTTGTACCTGGTAGGGTCCTTGATCATTTGTGTGAGATTGAGGGCATCTAGCTTAGATTCTAGGACGGCCTGGCTGTAAAGCATACAGTGCCGTGCGAAAGTATTCGGCCCCCTTGAACTTTGCGACCTTTTGCCACATTTCAGGCTTCAAACATAAAGATAGAAAACTGTATTTTTTTGTGAAGAATCAACAACCAGTGGGACACAATCATGAAGTGGAACGACATTTATTGGATATTTCAAACTTTTTTAACAAATCAAAAACTGAAAAATTGGGTGTGCAAAATTATTCAGCCCCATTTTGCCTGAAATGTGGCAAAATGTCGCAAAGTTCAAGGGGGTCGAATAATTTCGCAAGGCACTGTATCCCAGTTTAGGGCACCTAACAGTACGAACTCTGAAGATAGAATGGGGGTTAATCAATTCACATATGGTGTCCAGGGCAGAGCTGGGGGCTGAGGGGGGTCTATAACAAGCGACAACAGTGAGAGACTTATTTCTGGAAAGGTAGAATTTTTAAGTAGAAGCTTGAACTGTTTGGGCACAGTCCTGGATATTAAGACAAAACTCTACAGGCTATCTCTGCAGTAGATTGCAACTCCTCCCCCTTTAGCAGTTCTTTCTTGGCGGAAAATGTTGTAGCTGGGGGTGGAGATTTCAGAATTTTTGGTGGTAGCCTAAGCCAGGATTCATACAAGGCTAGGACATCCGAATTGGCAGAGTTTGCTAAAGCAGTGAATAAAACAAACTTAGGGAGTAGGCTTCTGATGTTAACAAGCATGAAACCAAGGCTTTTATGGTTACAGAAGTCAACAAAGGAGAGCGCATGACAATAGGTGTAGAACTGGGGGCTTGAGGGCCTGGGTTAACCTCTACATCACCAGAGGAACAGAGTAGGAGTAGGATAAGGGTACTGCTAAAGGCTATAAGAACTGGTCGTCTGGTGCATTGGCAACAGAGAATAAAAGGAGTAGATTTCTGGGCATGGTAGAATAGATTCAGGGCATAATGTACAGACAAGGGTATGGTAGGATGTGAGTACAGTGAAGGTAAACCTAGGCAATGAGTGACGATGAGAGAGGTTCCGTCTCTGGGGGCACCAGTTAAGCCAGGTGAGGTCTCCACATTCGTGGGGGTGGGACAAAAGAGCTATCTAAGGCATATTGAGCAGGACTGGGGTGCTCTACAGTGAAATAAAACAATAATAACTAACCGAAACAGCAGTACACAAGGCATATTGACATTAGAGAGGCATAAAGCAATCACAGGTGTTGGTCGGGAGAGCTAAGACAACAACGGGTAAATGGCGATGAATGGGCAGAGAGGGACAGTTAGGTAAATACAGGGCCTGAGTTCAAGCCTGGGTCCGACAGATAAACAAAATGAGGTACAGTGTTAATGAACAGACCAGCAGGCATCAGCTGTGTAGCCAAGTGATCATAGGGTCCGATGAGTAGCAATAATTGTCAGGGAGCTGTTCGGTAGTCGCTACTACACTAGGCGAGCGGGAGATACGGCAATCAGAAAGCTAGCTGGCCGGGGCTAGCAGATGGGTCTTCGGGGACATGGCAACGGAAAAGCCTGTTGAAACCACATCGGATGATTACATCTGCAGACCAGTCGTGGTGGATCGGCGGGGCTCCGTGTCAACAATAAAGGGTCCATGCCAACTGGCAAAAGAGGTATTGTAGTCCAAGAATTATGTTATTCTCCGTTGGCTAGCAGGAAGATGGGCCTAGCTCGAGGCTAGCTCAAGGCTAACTGGTGCTTGCTTGGGGACAGAGGCGTTAGCCAACGGTAGCCACTCGGTTGCAGCTAGCTAGCTGTGATGATCCGATGTAATGGACCAAAACCAAAACTCACAATCGAAAAGCCTGTCAGTGAAAGCAAAGAAACGGACATCGGAAGCAAAGATACGAGTAGTGTTTTCAAATAAATTTTTAAAATAATTTGTCATAGAGTTTTGCTGTCCCTTTAAAATGATTTTGTAACAAGTTTTGGGGTTTTGCTTTTGATGTTTTATTTTTGTTTACAGTTCTATACATTTAGCTTTCAACTGTTGGGTTTTTGATTTCAACATCTGTTATTTCACCCGTCCTCGAAAATCTGTTTACATTCTCAACTTTTTTCACGTTCACAATAAATTTTATTTTGAATTCAATACATTTGGTGTGAAATTGACCCCATATATGACACCCTATAGTCACATTTTGGCACCAGTAGAGTGAGTCGCTGTCTAGCTATATAAACCACGCCCCTCTGCAAACACGCCTTCTCCGATGTTGGTTACAAGGTGGTACTTATTTAAATTAGGTAAGAAAATATAATGCTACCATTGGTGTATTAAAATAAGAGTTAAGGTGATGTCACACTATGCCCTTAATAATCCCTCTTCCTGAATGTAAGTGTTTGACACGGGAGAGAGGAACAGTAACTTTATAATACAACTTTATCAATGTAGAAGCAACAGTCATTTTTCATACTTTGGTCATCATAACAATAATAATAATCTATACCTATATGTAACAGTATCAATACATAATACCTACATGTAACAGTAATCTATACATAATCTATACCTACATGTAACAGTATCTATACATAATCTATACCTACATGTAACAGTAATCTATACATAATCTATACCTACATGCAACAGTATCAATACATAATACCTACATGTAACAGTAATCTATACATAATCTATACCTACATGTAACAGTAATCTATACATAATCTAGACCTACATGTAACAGTATCTATACATAATCTATACCTACATGCAACAGTATCAATACATAATACCTACATGTAACAGTAATCTATACATAATCTATACCTACATGCAACAGTATCTATACATAATCTATACCTACATGCAACAGTATCTATACATAATCTATACCTACATGTAACAGTATCGATACATAATCTATACCTACATGTAACAGTATCAATACATAATACCTACATGTAACAGTATCTATACATAATCTATACCTACATGCAACAGTATCTATACATAATCTATACCTACATGCAACAGTATCTATACATAATCTATACCTACATGCAACAGTATCTATACATAATCTATACCTACATGCAACAGTATCAATACATAATACCTACATGTAACAGTAATCTATACATAATCTATACCTACATGTAACAGTATCTATACATAATCTATACCTACATGCAACAGTATCTATACATAATCTATACCTACATGCAACAGTATCTATACATAATCTATACCTACATGCAACAGTATCTATACATAATCTATACCTACATGCAACAGTGTCTATACATAATCTATACCTACATGTAACAGTATCAATACATCATCTACACCTACATGTAACAGTATCTATACATAATCTATACCTACATGCAACAGTATCTATACATAATCTATACCTACATGTAACAGTATCAATACATCATCTACACCTACATGTAACAGTATCTATACATAATCTATACCTACATGCAACAGTATCTATACATCATCTACACCTACATGTAACCGTATCTATACATAATCTATACCTACATGTAACCGTATCTATACATAATACCTACATGCAACAGTATCTATACATAATCTATACCTACATGCAACAGTATCTATACATAATCTATACCTACATGTAACCGTATCTATACATAATCTATACCTACATGTAACCGTATCTATACATAATCTATACCTACATGTAACCGTATCTATACATAATACCTACATGCAACAGTATCTATACATAATCTATACCTACATGTAACAGTATCTATACATAATCTATACCTACATGTAACAGTATCAATACATAATCTATACCTACATGTAACAGTAATCTATACCTACATGCAACAGTATCTATACATAATCTATACCTACATGCAACAGTATCTATACATAATCTAGACCTACATGCAACAGTATCTCTTGTGTTTTTGACCATACTTAACCACTTAACCACAATAACCACTAGTCTATTAAATAATCACTATTTTGATAGTTTAATTAGCCTACATCATGTTATTTCAAGTGATTATTTTGTTAATGGAGCACAATATCACATAGTATAAAAAATAATATGGCTAAATTGGGTGTGGCTTTCAGAATTGGGTAATTGAAGGCATCTGGTCTCCATGTAAACTTTGATTGTGTTCGATGAAAATGATAGACCTTTCAAACATTATCGGCAAAGTGATTTGATGCCAAAACGAGTTAGAGTTGTTAAACAGGAGTGATGAGAGTGTTGATTTAACGGTAATATTATCGATATGCCTATCATATTGTTCGAAGTTTCAGACTTTTTGAAAAACAGGGTTATGCATGCCAACATATTAGGCAAGAATTAAGAGTAGGCTTAGACGAAGTGATCGTTTCAGGCAAATATGATATTTAGCTCAGCGACCTTTCATAGTGTCGTGGTGCGTTTAAACCCTGTTGGTCACAACAGCCTAGAACAATCAGTAAAAAAAACACAGACTGTGGGAGAGAAGACAGCACATTTGTAATCTCTGCCAAGCACTCAACTGAAAGCCATCTGGTAAGAACAATAATCTCATCATAAAAATATCCCATTTTAAAACCAATTACGTTAGAGTACTATTTTAACTGATGTCCATTCACACACACTTATGCTCATTCACACACAAACACACTTATGCTCACAATTTTTTCACACACGCACGCACACACACACACACACACACACACACACACACACACACACACACACACACACACACACACACACACACACACACACACACACACAAACACACATTCATACACTCACACACACACACACACACACATTCATGCAAGTTTACAGAACACACACAAACACACGGACACACACATACACACAGATTGGTAGTGGACATCTGTAGAGCTGTGTTAAAATAAGATTCTGTCCAGATGGCGGAAGGCTCAGTAATGAGGAATAAAGACTCACTCTCACTGGGACCTCAGGTACACACACACACACACACACACTACTTGGGTCACACACACCTCATAGCACCACTGCCACGCTGCAGCACAGCCCAATGGTCCATCTCAACAGTTATTCATATCTCCTAACCATGTCACCATTATCATACAGTGATGCCCCAGTTCAATGGCCATATGGTTTACTAGCAGGGAGCCTGACGGACAGACCCTCCAGGAAGCACAGGAATAAACTATTGCCTATGAGGTGAGCAGCAGTAACAACTATTTCTATTCCTTCTACTTCATATGCCAAAGAAATCTATTCAGGTTTCACACGTCAGAGTACTAAAGGATATATTATTCCAACCAGCACTCACAGTCTCTCGTCACAATTACATGTTCATCTGTTTCTCAAACGTCAAATTTAAAAGTGTTTAAAGTTAAGGTTAGGGTTCATGTTTGGGAAAGCCTTATAACAAAAATAAAAAATAAAAAACTTTATATCGCTGGATTCAAAAACGCAACCTTTGGCACCAGAGGCAGGTGCTTGCCACCATCCCTTTCCACCGTCCCTTTCCACCATCCCTTTCCACCATCCCTTTCCACCATCCCTTTCCACCATCCCTTTCCACCGTCCCTTTCCACCATCCCTTTCCACCGTCCCTTTCCACCATCCCTTTCCACCATCCCTTTCCACCATCCCTTTCCACCATCCCTTTCCACCGTCCCTTTCCACCATCCCTTTCCACCGTCCCTTGCCACCATCCCTTTCCACCGTCCCTTTCCACCGTCCCTTTCCACCGTCCCTTTCCACCGTCCCTTTCCACCATCCCCTTCCACCATCCCCTTCCACCGTCCCTTTCCACTGTCCCTTTCCACCGTCCCTTTCCACCATCCCTTTCCACCATCCCTTTCCACCATCCCCTTCCACATTCCCCTTCCACCATCCCTTTCCACCGTCCCTTTCCACCGTCCCCTTCCACATTCCCCTTCCACCATCCCTTTCCACCATCCCTTTCCACCGTCCCTTTCCACCGTCCCTTTCCACCATCCCCTTCCACCATCCCCTTCCACCGTCCCTTTCCACCGTCCCTTTCCACCGTCCCTTTCCACCGTCCCTTTCCACCGTCCCTTTCCACCATCCCTTTCCACCATCCCTTTCCACCATCCCCTTCCACATTCCCCTTCCACCGTCCCTTTCCACCGTCCCTTTCCACCGTCCCTTTCCACCGTCCCTTTCCACCATCCCTTTCCACCATCCCTTTCCACCATCCCCTTCCACATTCCCCTTCCACCGTCCCTTTCCACCGTCCCTTTCCACCGTCCCTTTCCACCGTCCCTTTCCACCGTCCCTTTCCACCGTCCCTTTCCACCATCCCTTTCCACCATCCCCTTCCACCATCCCCTTCCACATTCCCCTTCCACCGTCCCTTTCCACCGTCCCTTTCCACCGTCCTTTCCACCATCCCTTTCCACCGTCCCTTTCCACCATCCCTTTCCACCATCCCCTTCCACCATCCCCTTCCACATTCCCCTTCCACCGTCCCTTTCCACCGTCCCTTTCCACCGTCCCTTTCCACCGTCCCTTTCCACCGTCCCTTTCCACCGTCCCTTTCCACCGTCCCTTTCCACCATCCCTTTCCACCGTCCCTTTCCACCATCCCTTTCCACCCTACTTAAAGGTAACAGGCTATGATGTACATCAGTATGGAACCACTCAAAGCTCTGCTAGTTGTTTCCCTGTTCCCTCTCATCACTACCTACGTATACCACCCAATCTGCTACAACACCTGCTAGGTACACGCACGCACGCACACACACACACACACACACACACACACACACACACACACACACACACACACACACACACACACACACACACACACACACACAGAGAGATACAGACAGACAGACACACTGCAGAGCACACACACTTCAGTTAGGATGTAATTGTGAATGTAAAAAACAGTTAAACAGCGTGACACGTATTTTAGCAACCCAATCTCAGAATATAACGGCACCCCGTGGCGTAGCTGCAGAAACAGAACCATGCGATGGCTTGCGGTTTTAATTAGGGCATGTGGTGCCGTATCTTAGCTGTCAGTCATATTCTGCATAAGTGAAACTAAGGTTTAGACATTAATTCCCGAAAGGTGAAGATTAGAATTAAGTTTAGGGATAGTCTTAAACGTAGGTATAGGCATTAATTCCAAGTGGTTAAGTTAAAGGTTTAAAAAAGAAGAAGAATAGAAATCAGTGCCTAGCACTGACTGAACACGCGACCCTCGGAGTCCATCCACCATCCCCATCCACAAAGCTGCCAGCCTACTAAATGGTAACAAGCTCTCACATTGCCCCTAGTGGACAATATAGCTTCCACATTTTGCCAGTTCCAAACGCAATCTGGTACCGGCAGAATCGGCACCTCCTGCCGTATTCCATAAGAGAACGTATATTAGAGTTGGCATGGCCATTCATCACCTTGTAACCGTGGGATACGCTACCCATCGCTAATAGAGATGCATTAGACCTGCCCTGCGCAATCAAAACGACACACACACACATTAGACCTTCTGTACACAGCTGTAATGGGACAGTGACTGGCAGGAATAAAAACTGCAGAAACACAGAGAGAGAGAGAGAGAGAGAGAGGAGAGAGAGA
>NC_034193.2:12861637-12896637 GCF_002021735.2 Oncorhynchus kisutch
TGATACAGAAGGAGAGGGGGTTAGAGGAGGAGAGGGGGATAGAGGAGGGGAGGGTGATACAGGAGGAGAGGGGAATAGAGGAGGAGAGGGGGATAGAGGGGAGGGTGATACAGGAGGATAGGGGGTTAGAGGAGGAGAGGGGGATAGAGGAGAGGGGGATAGAGGAGGGGAGGTTGATACAGGAGGAGAGGGGGATAGAGGAGGAGAGGGGGATAGAGGAGAGGGGAATAGAGGAGGAGAGGGTGATACAGGAGGAGAGGGGGATAGAGGAGGAGAGGGGGATAGAGGAGAGGGGAATAGAGGAGGAGAGGGTGATACAGGAGGAGAGGGGAATAGAGGAGGGGAGGGTGATACCGGAGGATGAGGGGGATAGAGGAGGGGAGGGTGATACAGAAGGAGAGGGGAAATAGAGGAGGAGAGGGGGATAGAGGGGAGGGTGATACAGGAGGAGAGGGGGATAGAGGAGAGGGGAATAGAGGAGGAGAGGGTGATACAGGAGGAGAGGGGGAATAGAGGAGGGGAGGGTGATACAGGAGGAGAGGGGAATAGAGGAGGGGAGGGTGATACAGGAGGAGACGGGGAATAGAGGAGGGGAGGGTGATACAGGAGGAGAGGGGGATAGAGGAGGGGAGGGTGATACAGCAGGAGAGGGGAATAGAGGAGAACAGGGTGATACAGGAGGAGAGGGAATAGAGGAGGGGAGGGTGATACAGGAGGAGAGGGGATAGAGGAGAGGAGGGTGATACAGGAGGAGAGGGAGAATAGAGGAGGGGAGGGTGATACAGGAGGATGAGGGAGAATAGAGGAGGAGGGGGGATAGAGGGGAGGGTGATACAGGAGGAGAGGGGAATAGAGGAGGGGAGGGTGATACAGGAGGAGAGGGGAATAGAGGAGGAGAGGGGGGATAGAGGGGAGGGTGATACAGGAGGAGAGGGGGGATAGAGGAGGGGAGGGGTGATACAGGAGGAGAGGGGAATAGAGGAGGAGAGGGGGGATAGAGGAGGAGAGGAGGATAGAGGAGGGGAGGATGATACAGGAGGAGAGGATGATACAGGAGGAGAGGGTGATACAGGAGGAGAGGGTGATACAGGAGGAGAGGGGAATAGAGGAGGAGAGGATGATACAGGAGGAGAGGGTGATACAGGAGGAGAGGGTGATACAGGAGGAGAGGATGATACAGGAGGAGAGGATGATACAGGAGGAGAGGGTGATAAAGGAGGAGAGGGTGATAAAGGAGGAGAGGGTGATACAGGAGGAGAGGATGATAGAGGAGGATGAGGATGATAAAGGAGGAGAGGATGATGCAGGAGGAGAGGATGATACAGGAGGAGAGGGTGATACAGGAGGAGAGGGTGATACAGGAGGAGAGGGCGATACAGGAGGAGAGGATGATAGAGGAGGAGAGGATGATACAGGAGGAGAGGGTGATACAGGAGGAGAGGGGGATAGAGGAGAGGGGAATAGAGGAGGAGAGGGTGATACAGGAGGAGAGGGGAATAGAGGAGGGGAGGGTGATACCGGAGGAGAGGGGGATAGAGGAGGGGAGGGTGATACAGAAGGAGAGGGGAATAGAGGAGGAGAGGGTGATACAGGAGGAGAGGGGAATAGAGGAGGGGAGGGTGATACCGGAGGAGAGGGGGGATAGAGGAGGGGAGGGTGATACAGAAGGAGAGGGGAATAGAGGAGGAGAGGGGGATAGAGGGGAGGGTGATACAGGAGGAGAGGGGGATAGAGGAGAGGGGAATAGAGGAGGAGAGGGTGATACAGGAGGAGAGGGGAATAGAGGAGGGGAGGGTGATACAGGAGGAGAGGGGGATAGAGGAGGGGAGGGTGATACAGAAGGAGAGGGGAATAGAGGAGGGGAGGGTGATACAGGAGGAGAGGGGAATAGAGGAGGGGAGGGTGATACAGGAGGAGACGGGAATAGAGGAGGGGAGGGTGATACAGGAGGAGAGGGGGATAGAGGAGGGGAGGGTGATACAGCAGGAGAGGGGAATAGAGGAGAACAGGGTGATACAGGAGGAGAGGGAATAGAGGAGGGGAGGGTGATACAGGAGGAGAGGGGGATAGAGGAGAGGAGGGTGATACAGGAGGAGAGGGGAATAGAGGAGGGGAGGGTGATACAGGAGGAGAGGGGAATAGAGGAGGAGAGGGGGATAGAGGGGAGGGTGATACAGGAGGAGAGGGGAATAGAGGAGGGGAGGGTGATACAGGAGGAGAGGGGAATAGAGGAGGAGAGGGGGATAGAGGGGAGGGTGATACAGGAGGAGAGGGGGATAGAGGAGAGGGGAATAGAGGAGGAGAGGGTGATACAGGAGGAGAGGGGAATAGAGGAGGGGAGGGTGATACAGGAGGAGAGGGGGATAGAGGAGGGGAGGGTGATACAGAAGGAGAGGGGAATAGAGGAGGGGAGGGTGATACAGGAGGAGAGGGGAATAGAGGAGGGGAGGGTGATACAGGAGGAGACGGGAATAGAGGAGGGGAGGGTGATACAGGAGGAGAGGGGGATAGAGGAGGGGAGGGTGATACAGCAGGAGAGGGGAATAGAGGAGAACAGGGTGATACAGGAGGAGAGGGAATAGAGGAGGGGAGGGTGATACAGGAGGAGAGGGGGATAGAGGAGAGGAGGGTGATACAGGAGGAGAGGGGAATAGAGGAGGGGAGGGTGATACAGGAGGAGAGGGGAATAGAGGAGGAGAGGGGGATAGAGGGGAGGGTGATACAGGAGGAGAGGGGAATAGAGGAGGGGAGGGTGATACAGGAGGAGAGGGGAATAGAGGAGGAGAGGGGGATAGAGGGGAGGGTGATACAGGAGGAGAGGGGGATAGAGGAGGGGAGGGTGATACAGGAGGAGAGGGGAATAGAGGAGGAGAGGGGGGATACAGGAGGAGAGGGTGATACAGGAGGAGAGGGGAATAGAGGAGGAGAGGATGATACAGGAGGAGAGGGTGATACAGGAGGAGAGGGTGATACAGGAGGAGAGGATGATACAGGAGGAGAGGATGATACAGGAGGAGAGGGTGATAAAGGAGGAGAGGGTGATAAAGGAGGAGAGGGTGATACAGGAGGAGAGGATGATAGAGGAGGAGAGGATGATAAAGGAGGAGAGGATGATGCAGGAGGAGAGGATGATACAGGAGGAGAGGGTGATACAGGAGGAGAGGGTGATACAGGAGGAGAGGGCGATACAGGAGGAGAGGATGATAGAGGAGGAGAGGATGATACAGGAGGAGAGGGTGATACAGGAGGAGAGGATGATAGAGGAGGAGAGGATGATACAGGAGGAGAGGGTGATACAGGAGGAGAGGGTGATACAGGAGGAGAGGGTGATACAGGAGGAGAGGATGATACAGGAGGAGAGGGTGATACAGGAGGAGAGGGTGATACAGGAAGAGAGGATGATACAGGAGGAGAGGGTGAGACAGGAGGAGAGGGAGAATATGAATTGTGCTTGAGTTTCTTCTTCTGTAAACTGAGGGAAGGTTTAAAAAGAGGACTCATTTTTGTATCTGTGCCATTATGATGTCTGTGACAACATGGGCAGTGCCATTCAGGCTATCTCCATTTTAAAGTTGTTTTATTTTGTGTTTGAAAAAAGCATTATGTTACTATTGGGGATTCACCACCACCTACAATGGTGGAGTCCTGAAACAACTATTCTGTGTAATACATTTTATTGTGGCCACTAGGTGGCATTGATATAGTTTAAAGACATTTACAAACCAGAGAGCCCAATTTGAAGAAGAAGACGATGCTCTGCTCTTTGGCTGATCACTCCCAACCCATAGGAATCCCCACCTAGATGACCACTTTAAAATGGTGGAAGGCCTCGATGGCAATGTCCATGCTGAAACTGGTTCTATCCATCTAGAGCCATCTGTCTACCTGACAACCACCCTGTTATGCTGCAGGTTCACATCAGTACTGACAGTAGAGGGCAGCATAACTGCATAACTCTAGTGTTATTTTGCTCTCTGTCTCTAGCTCTGTTTCTCTTTCTATCTCACACACACACACACACAGGGTGTTTCCACACGTGTGTGGATGAACCATGTTAAGGTGTGTTTTGGGGCAGGATCCTAGAAAATTGACCTATCACGCGTTGGGGTTGTAGGGGCCAGTCACAAGTGGATAGTGGAGGAAACGACAGCTGTCTACCATCAGACCAGCCGAACGGACTAATATATTTAGTAGATTTTATAAAACTTTTATTTTCATTTATCGATTGGTGTGAGTGAAAACTGTGTTACGAAATCTGGAGCAGAAGAGCAGAGAGCACCATCTCTACACAGCATGACCCCGGAGAGAGAGAGGAGGAGGTAGGATATCTAGCTTCACATCAGATCGTAGTGCAGAAAAGACGTTTAATATCATAACTAAAAATAGAGAATCATTTTACAAATGTAAATGTTTTTAAATTATACATTATCTTATTCATAGTGTATTTCACCTGTATATATTTGCTCGAGTAACTGCATTGTATATTTGAGACTCAGGTCCAAAATTACTGCCTTGATAAAGACGAGCAGAAAATACTGTAGAAAATAAATCCCACTTGTGTTTCCTTATTATTCAATCTTCAAGGCAACCTTTGACTCAGTCTTTCACGCCACAAGACAACCAGTCAGTCGACATGTGCCTAGTCAACACTTTTTAGGCATTAATGGGAACCATAGAAAGTGGGTGTTGTGGTGTGCCTTAGATGTAGGGTATGAAGAGTTTACCCACCATGCACCCCATCACACACACTGTCATTATCATTGTACTATTTCTCTCTATCTTTCTCTCTGTCTCTCTTCCTTAGGATAATGAGTTGTGAAGCAGCGAGGGCTAGGCGGAGAGCAGAGTCTCAGGTGTTGATGGACATGTCTCAACTCCTCCCCCTCCCTTCCTCCCTCCGCCCACAGCTAGACAAACCCTCCATCATACGACTAACCATCAGCTACCTACGCATACACACACTGCTCTCTGGTACACACACACACACACACACACACACACTCACTTTCTCTCTCTCTCTCTCACTCACTCACTCACTCACTCACTCACTCACAAACAAACAAACAAATACACACACCCAGTCATGTTGTTTATGTCTCTTTATCCTAGGCTTTGCTGACCGGCAGACGTGGGAGAGGAGGGACGAGGAGGGAGAGAGGGAAACGAGGGAGGAGGGAGAGAGGGAGAGGAGGGAGGAGGGAGTGAGAGAGAGGTGGGCGGAGGGAAATAAGGAGGCGGGAGACAGGGAGCTCGGGGAGAGGAGGGAGGAGCGAAAGAAGGAGATGGGGGAGACAGATCTATACCTGAGGATTCTGGGTGGCTTTGTCGTCGTGGTAACGACCGAAGGAGACATGATCTACCTGTCAGATAACATCAGAGAATACATGGGTTTAACTCAGGTACTTACACACACACACACACACACACACCACACACACACACACACACACACACACACACACACACACACACACACACACACACACACACACACACACACACAAACTGAGTGATTTATATATGTATATATTCTCCAGGTGGAGTTGATGGGGCATAGCATATATGATTTCACACACCCCTCTGACCATAAGGAAATCAGAGACAACCTTGACCTCACTGCAGGTGTGTAAACAGATGTAGGATCTTCAATTTTTATCCTTCTGTAGCAAACTGGCTCAAATTAAGATCATACATCTGTACATATACAGTACCAGTCAGAAGTTTGGACACAGCTACTCATTCATGGAGTTTTCTTAATTTTTACAATTTTCTACATCATAGAATAATAGTGAAGACGTCAAAACTATGAAATAACACATATGGAGTCATGTAGTAACCAAAAAAGTCTGAAACAAATCTAAATATATTTTAGATTTTAGATTCTTCAAAGCAGCCACTCTTTCCCTTGATGACAACTTTGCACACTCTTGGCATTCTCTCAACCAGCTTTTTGAGGTAGTCACCTGGAATGCATTTTAATTAACAGGTGTGCCTTGTTACAAGTTCATTTGTGGAATTTCTTTCCTTCTTAATTAAATAAAGGTTCATTAATAATAAAAAAGTGCTCAGCATATGTGGGAACTCCTTCAAGACTGTTGGAAAAGCATTCCAGGTGAAGCTGGTTGAGAGAATGCCAAGAGTGTGCAAAGCAGTCATGAAGGCAACGGGAGGCTACTTTGAAGAATCTAACATATCAAATATATTTTGGGTTACTACATGATTATATATGTGTTATTTCATAGTTTTGGTTTCTTCACTATTATTCTACAATGTAGAAAATTGTCAAAATAAAATAAAACTCTTGAATGAGTAGGTGTGTCCAAACTTTTGACTGGTACTGTATGTGTGTTAGTGGTGTGTTCTGCTTTTACTGACTAGGTATGGTATTTCCTTACAAAATAATTGATTCTGAAATGGTTGTCTGATAGTTGTGAAATAGCTGTGTAATGTTTGTGAGACAGTTGCATGATAGTTGTGAAAGGGTTTTGTCATAGTTGTGAAATGGTTGTGTGATAGTTGTGTGATGGTTGTATTGTGTTTGTACTTCCAGGGCGGAGCGGGTGTGGAGGACTGAGAGACTTTCTGATGAGGATGAAGTGTACAGTGACTCACAGAGGAAGAACTGTCAACCTCAGATCAGCCGGCTGGAGGGTGAAGATTAACTTCAAATAAACCTTTAGTTACACTTTTCGTGCCAAATGGTCCCTGTCATCAGGATAGAGTTGACAAACAACTTTTTGGTGACAAGAAAAAGGTGTATTTACCATTTGTAAATTCCAGTTAAATGTGTGTGTGTGTGTGTTTATGTGTGTGTTTATGTGTGTGTGTGTGTGTGTGTGTGTGTGTGTGTGTGTGTGTGTGTGTGTGTGTGTGTGTGTGTGTGTGTGTGTGTGTGTGTGTGTGTATGTGTTACTGTTGTTGTGTTAGGTGCTGCAGTGTCGAGGGTGTTTGAAGGTGTGTGTGTCAGGACCCTCTCTTACTTGTGTGCTCTTCACCTGCCAGCCCCTGTCCCTCACACACACACTCCTACACACACACACCTTCACCAGCCATCACAGCATGGACATGAGGTTCACTTACTGTGACCAAAGGTAACACACACACTCAGATTCGCACACAAACACACGCATGCACAAACATACAGATACATACGCACTCCCACAAACACACATAAAATATACACAAAACCATCATCTGTATGTGTGTGTGTGTGTGTGTGTTGTAGGGTGACTGGGTTGTTAAGTTATCGTCCAGAGGAGTTGCTGGGTGTCTCTATGTATGATCTGTGTCACACTCTGGACTTACACACTCTGACCAAAAGCCACCTGAACCGTGAGTACACACACACACGCACGCACGCACGCACACACACACACACACACACACACACACACACACACACACACACACACACACACACACACACACACACACACACACTCATATGTCCTGTATTAGAGGCACTAACAAGATGCCTCCCCCCTCCAGTGTGTTCTAAGGGTCAGTCAGTGAGTGGGGTGTACAGGGTGTTGGTTAGAGGGGGAGGGTACATGTGGGCAGAAACTCACAGTGCTGTCATCTCCAAACCCCGCCCGACGCAGCCACACCCATCACAGCCACACCAATCTAGACCCTCACCGCCACTCTTCGTCGCTTGTGTCACATACATCCTCAGGTAGGAGGGGCCACAGAGTGTTCACGTTATGTATGCTGTAGCCATAGTATTGTAAAGAGTATTTTAGAGATAGCATTGTAGAGATAATATTTAAGAGATAGTATTGTAGAGATAATATTAAAGAGATAGCATTGCACAGATAATATTAAAGAGATAACATTGTAGAGACAATATTAGAGATAGCATTGTAGAGATAATATTAAAGTGATAGTATTGTAGAGATAATATTAAAGTGATAGTATTGTAGAGATAATATTAAAGTGATAGTATTGTAGAGATAATGTTTAAAGAGATAGCATTGTAGAGATAATGTTTAAAGAGACAGCATTGTAGAGATAATGTTTAAAGAGACAGCATTGTAGAGATAATGTTTAAAGAGACAGCATTGTAGAGATAATATTAAAGAGATAGCATTGTAAAGATAATATTAAAGAGATAGCATTGTAGAGATAATGTTTAAAGAGACAGCATTGTAGCTGTAGCATTGTTGCCACTATGACACAACGTGTGATGTTGCTGTAAGCGTGTGTGTGTCTAAGGACAGCGTGTATGTGTGTGTGCGTGTGTGTTTCAGTGGTGTTGAAGAGCCAACTCAGCTTCTGTCTCTGGGCCAGATGAACTGAGGGGAGTAACCTCTAGCCCCTCCCTGGACCTCTTTGAGGAAGGACATTTTTCATTCTATATAACAATTCTGCATTTTCTACATAAAATCTTAGCTTTATTTAGCATAGCTGTAGCTACATATTGTGAAACAGACACTGTGAAGATATTAATGTGATTAAGACTGTTTGCTAATAAATAATCATATCCACTTCTGCAAATGCAGTGTACAATGCGTTTGTTGCCTTTGGCCTATGGTTTGTGATTGATAAACTGTTGAGTGAAGGTTATAATCAAAGACACAGGAAGTCTTGGGTTTAGACTAACGTTATACGACAGTTTTCCCCTTCTCATATCATCACGACCTCTCCCTGGCCTTTCTGAATTTATGCTGTGTTCAGGTGCTCGTCAGAGCTTCCTGTTTCCTAGTTGTGTTGTCAGGAAATGCGACTTTGTTTCATTCATGTGTTTTTTGGTCGAAACAATTTTACAACCAATAAGATTTTTGCTAGCTTGAGAAGCTACATTATCCATATTGATAAGCTACATTATCCATATTGTAGTTGTCAAAAACGGATTTGTCGTCATCTTTAGGTTGAAAAGGTCAAAGGTCAGTGGTGAAACTTCGCGTCTCTGGAAACAACATTTTCGATTATGAGGGTCGTTCAAGAGAAACTTCCCAGTCAGAACTTCTGATAACTCGGATATCATGTGAACGCAGCATACAACTAGGCTATTCATCCTGTGAGGTTTTCGTCTGAGTCACATGACATATGACACACACACACACACACACACACACACACACACACACACACACACACACACACACACCTGAGGCCAAGTGGAGGTCCATCTGAGATGTGAACAAACAGACAGACACGAAACGAAACCACAACTTCCTGCAAAGAGACATTCAACTGGGGCGTTCTCGTGGGAACCTTTTCAACTCTTCACCTCTCAACCGTCCTACACACACACACACACACACACACACACACACACACACACACACACACACACACACACACACACACACACACACACACACACACACACACTGATGCATTACACACTCCCTCTACCTCCTATATTTCAGACCCATCCCTCTACAGAGACACCCCTGGTCTCAATCTACTATAGACACACCAAGTCTCAATAATCTACCATAGACACCCCTAGTCTCAATAATCTACAATAGACACGCCTAGTCTCAATAATCTACTGTAGCGACCCCTTGTCTCAATAATCTATTGTGGCGTCTCTCTACAGAGACACCCCTCGTCTCAATCTACTATAGACACCACTGGTCTCAATAATCTACTGTAGTTTCCCTCTACAAAGACACCTCTGGTCTCAATAATCTACCTTACACAACCCTGGTCTCAAAAATCTACTGTAGACACCCCTAGTCTCAATCTATATAGACACCCCTGGTCTCAATAACCTACTGTAGACACCCCTACTGTAGACACCCCTACTGTAGACAGCCCTAGTCTCAATAATCTACTGTAGACAGCCCTGGTATCAATAATCTACTGTAGACAGCCCTGGTATCAATAATCTACTGTAGACACCCCTGGTATCAATAATCTACTGTAGACAGCCCTGGTATCAATAATCTACTGTAGACAGCCCTGGTATCAATAATCTACTGTAGACACCCCTAGTCTCAATAATCTACTGTAGACACCCCTACTGTAGACACCCCTAGTATCAATAATCTACTGTAGACACCCCTGGTATCAATAATCTACTGTAGACAGCCCTAGTCTCAATAATCTACTGTAGACACCCCTACTGTAGACACCCCTACTGTAGACACCCCTAGTATCAATAATCTACTGTAGACACCCCTGGTATCAATAATCTACTGTAGACACCCCTGGTATCAACAATCTACTGTAGACAGTCCTAGTCTCAATAATCTACTGTAGACAGTCCTAGTCTCAATAATCTACTGTAGACACCCCTGGTATCAATAATCTACTGTATTTTATTTATCTACTTCCCTCAACCTGCACTGATGTGAAAAAACTGGACTAGACAAATGAAACATTGTAGTCATGCTCCATACTACTTTCCTCAGTTCTGATGTGTTGTCAGATCAGATGAATGGGATATATGGGTTATATGAGGAGAAGAGGGGATGTACCTCTAACCTGCACCCCCGCTGCACCCCCACTCTTCTTGAACTGCACTGTTGGTTAAGGGCTTGTAAGTAAGCATTTCACAGTAAGATCTACACCTGTGAAAAATAAAGTTAGCTTTGATGTGATTTGATTAGAGGAAGACACTGTAGACTGTTGAGTCGGGGCGACAGGTATCCCAGCGGGTAGCTGAAAGGTTGCTGGTTCGAATCCCCTAGATTAAAAATGTGTCGATGTGCCATTGAGCAAGGCACTCAACTGTAATTTCTTCTGTAAATGGCTCTGGATAAGAGTGTCTGCTAAATGACTGAAATCTAAATGTAAACTGCGCTGAGAGCATCAGCAGGTGCTGGAGGGTTGCTGGAGCCATCTAGTGGCTAATAGGTGTCAATGCTCCTCTTATCAGCTGTTACTATTGTGTTTTTACAGGGCAATGTAATACACTATGGTGGCCAGATGGAGGCAGCATAGTAGTCTGAATGATCTGCTGGGGGCAACCTAACCCCCCCCCCCACCCCCCCTCTGTCCACATGCACATTAACCTTCTGCATATCACATTTCTCTCAACCCTTGGAAGGCAGCTGTGGCTGGGCTAGGCTGATCAGGCAAGAGCCAGGCTCCTGGAGCTCCACCAGGCCCCAGGTTCCCTCACACTCCACTGGGTCACCTTGACTATAAACAGGGTCAAAACCAGGAAGTGTCACCCTGAAACAGTAACAGTCAGTCAGTGAGGGGTTACCCTGTGTAAGAGATTTAATCAAAGATGAAGATAATTGTATAGTTAACGCTTCTGTTCCCTCCCTCTTCTCTCTTCAATTCGCTCACTGTGAAGAGACAAGAGGGAGATGGAGAGGGACACTTTGACTTTACATAGGTCTATATTGAGACATTCTCATGAGAGAGTGGAGCAAGATAGAAAAAGAGAGGAGGGAGAGAGAGAGAGAGGGAGAATTCTCCTGGTAATTGAGTTTGGACTGGAACCGTTTCCATCTCACTCCTCTGACTCTCCTCAGTTCCAAGCTCAGCTCTTTTCTTTGGAAAAGTAAAAAGAACTAACGCATTCTTTATCATATTCTACATGACATGAGTTACATGTTTGCTCTACACAGTGTATTTATATCTGAACATTCGGTAACGTTGGCGCCCTCCTGAACAGACCCCTGTTTACAACCTCCTCATCCCCCTCCCCCCTCCTCAGCCAGTGGTCGGTGGGTGTTGTCCGGTCGTCAGCCAATGACGGGCCAGCATTCACCCTTTGACACATGACCATGATAAATCACTGACTGGCAGCGTAGAGCGGACAACAAGAGGGAGGAGAGGGGGGAGGAGGAGAGGGGGAGGGGGTGAGTGCGAAAAATTTAATGTGGAGAGAGAAAGAGAAAAGGGGTAGAAAGAAAAGGAGAGAGAGGAAAGGGTATAGAGAAAGAGTTAAGAGAGAGAGGGTTGAGAGAGAGAAAAAGAGAGAGAGTTATAAGAGAGAGTTGAGGGAGAGTTAAGAGAAAGAAAATGAGAGAGTTAAGAGAGCGAGAATAAAGAGAGAGAGTTGAGAGAGTTAAGAGAGAGAAAAAGAGAGAGAGTTATAAGAGAGAGTTAAGAGAGAGAAAAAGAGAGAGAGTTATAAGAGAGAGTTAAGAGAGAGTAAAGAGAGAGAGAGTTGAGAGAGAGAGAGTTAAGAGAGAGAGAGAGTTAAGAGAGAGAATAAAGAGAGAGAGTTAAGAGAGCGAGTTAAGAGAGAGTTGAGAGTTAAGAGAGAGAGAGTTAAGAGTGAGAGAGTTAAGAGTGAGAGAGAGTTGAGAGAGGCAAGAGAGAGAGTTAAGAGAGAGTTAAGAGAGCGAGAGAGAGAGTTAAGAGAGAGAATAAAGAGAGAGAGTAAAGAGAGAGAGAGTTAAGAGAGAGAGAGCGAGAGGGGAGAGAGAGAGAGAGAGAGAGAGGGAGAGAGAGAGTTGAGAGAGAGAGAGAGAGGGAGAGAGAGAGTTGAGAGAGAGAGAGAGAGAGAGAGAGAGAGAGAGAGAGAGAGAGAGAGAGAGAGAGAGAGAGAGTTGAGAGAGAGAGAGAGAGAGAGAGAGAAGGGTCAGGGTCCATCCCTCTCTAACCATTATTAGTATTAATAGAACACCTGTTATAATGGGACAGGGATTGTAGTCAGGAGACACACAGCTCTAGGACGGATGCATCATAGTGAAGTGATGTGTGGACTGACTGGGTTTGAACCTGTGTTGTCTCTGTGTTGAGGTGTTGAGGTGAACCACGCTCATGTGTTGAGTAACCTTTGATTGAGTGTGTTTGTGTGTGTGTGTGTGTGTGTGTGTGTGTGTGTGTGTGTGTGTGTGTGTGTGTGTGTGTGTGTGTGTGTGTGTGTGTGTGTGTGTGTGTGTGTGTGTGTGTGTGTGTGTGTGTGTGTGTGTCTGATCCCAGATGGCCTCACCTTAAATCAAATAATAATGTAATGTTCCCGCTGTGTTTTTCTAAGTGTCTGTGTCAGTACCAGGACCCAGATTATCAGATGTTATCTGGTGTTCAGAGTCCAATAGGTGCAGGCTGGGGTCAGTGCCTCTATTCAGACAGACTCAACACAATTTGGTTGAATATCTGTAGATCTCCTACACAGAGCAACGTACAACCTCACACGACTACATACAGCTAGCTACACACCCAGTGGAAATACGGGACACTCGGACAGGTTTTTAGGAATTTGTCAAATGTACTAGAGACACACACACACACATGCATACACACATGAGTGCGCACACATGCGTGTGTATTGTCGGAATTCCTAAAAACCTGTCTTCGTGTTCATATTTCCACGGGTGGGGTTGTGTGTAGTTGTGTGTCTGCTATCCACAGGTAATGAACTGAACTCCAGTATGAACTTGATCTGATCAATCTACTCCCTGACTGTCCATCTAGTTTTGTGGACTATTTAACATGGAGCGTCTCTACGTTTTTCTGTCTTTTCAAAGCTACTTTTCGTAGTTCACACAGAGTGATTATTGATAGTCTTAAAGCAAATCTACTTTGAAACAAAAGTATCCACCTCACACACATGGTTATGGGTTAAAAGAAAGTAGACACCTCACACACATGGTTATGGGTTTAAAGAAAGTAGACACTTGGACCATATCAGATATACAGTTGACATGTATTACATTTTGGAGTTTGCATCCAAATATTACACTTCATATACATCACAGAAGACTGAAGTTTAACAAAACCGTTTGACATAGAAACACCGGATTTTGGTGAAAAAAAGTGTATTAATTATGAAATAATGAAATATATGAATAACACCCATGAGGCCACTAGAGGGCAGTTTGGTCATTCGACTGCAGTAAAGGGCCTACTCTCTAGTATAGTTATTGACTTTCCACTCAAGGGTAGCTTCCCTACACAACATAATCAAATGAAATCACAAAATAATTTCAAACAACATGGGCAGGACTGGACTCGTCATGATATCAGGACAGGTTTCAGGGCTTATTCAGGAATGTCAGGAACTGTGTAGACACAAGGCCCTGTCTTAAAGAGAGAACAGGAGTGGTCAGTGGTGAGGAACGGTGAGAGCAGTGAGAGTTGAGCTGCCAGAGAGAGAGCAGTGAGAGCTGAGCTGCCAGAGAGAGAGCAGTGAGAGTTGAGCTGCCAGAGAGAGAGAGCAGTGAGAGTTGAGCTGCCAGGGAGAGAGCAGTGAGAGTTGAGCTGCCAGAGAGAGAGATCAGTGAGAGTTGAGCTGCCAGAGAGAGAGCAATGAGAGTTGAGCTGCCAGAGAGAGAGAGCAGTGAGAGTTGAGCTGCCAGAGAGAGAGCAGTGAGAGTTGAGCTGCCAGAGAGAGAGCAGTGAGAGTTGAGCTGCCAGAGAGAGAGAGCAGTGAGAGTTGAGCTGCCAGAGAGAGAGCAGTGAGAGTTGAGAGACAGAGAGAGAGCAGTGAGAGTTGAGCTGCCAGAGAGAGCAGTGAGAGTTGATCTGCCAGAGAGAGAGCAGTGAGAGTTGAGCTGCCAGGGACAGAGCACCAGATAGAACCTTCTGCCGGTGTGTGTGTCTTGTTAAAGCAGGTCATCAGTGGACAAGAGAGGGGGCACGTCTCAAAATGGACCTCTGCCAGGGGCGAGAGGAGGGGAGCGCTAGGTATTAGACCACTACCCTTCATACTGTCTTGTCACTCCAGTAGATCTCTTCTACTCGTGGTGGTACAGAAGAGAGTGCACCCTGGACCCAGCAAAGGAAAAACAGGTTGGTCAGAGGGCCACATCCTGATTGGACGCTGTCTTATCTCTGGTTTATGATTGGCTCAGACCCCAGACCAGGCAGTAAATTAGTCCTACTGACAAACACAGCAATTGAGGACAGCCATAAATAATATAATCATTCAACAATAACTACAATAAAATGATATACGCACTCTTTGATCTCTCTCTCCCTCTACCTGAGCTGATCAAAGTGGGAAGGGAAAGAAGAGAGAGAGACAAAGTGCAGATCCGTATCTGCATGTCAGAACCACTGGCTCAGCTCATTCTCTACCTCAGCCAGTCTCCGCTGGGTGCAGATCTGTCTCTGCGTGTCAGAACCACTGGCTCAGCTCATTCTCTACCTCAGCCAGTCTCCGCTGGGTGCAGATCTGTCTCTGCGTGTCAGAACCACTGGCTCAGCTCATTCTCTACCTCAGCCAGTCTCCGCTGGGTGCAGATCTGTCTCTGCATGTCAGAACCACTGGCTCAGCTCATTCTCTACCTCAGCCAGTCTCCGCTGGGTGCACATCTGTCTCTCTGAGCAGACACTTCCTGTCATACTTCTACTTATACACCAGCGACTGATGAAGACATCAGCTTATACTGAATGATGTGCAATTCGTCTTTTTGATGCAAGACAGGGAGCATCCCTTCAATGTACCTTGTCTGTTATTCCTTTCTTAAGAGTGCTGGGCAACTATCAGTTATACATCTGATCTGTTATAACAGATGTTCTCACTACGTGATTTGACAGCAAACGAGAGAGCCATCTGTAACAGACAGGTGCATTGACGATAGGATCTTGTCTTTCATTATATAGGGCTAACTTTGATGTCAAAGAGGAAAGAACCCTTTTTTAAAACCCTTTTTGGTTCTATATGGAACACTTTTTCAGGGTTTTTTATAGAACCTTTATGGAGAATGGTTCTATAAATAACCGTTCTCAATCTCATAGGTTCTTTGTAGAACAATACAGGGTTTTCAATTCTGGTTTAACAGCCATATTATATACAAATTCCATCGGTTTTCTTACTATGTTTATTGACAAATTCAATTCAATTCAAAAGAACCATTGAAGGACTCAAAGGGTTCTTTGGGGAAGTATGGTTCCACATAGAACCATCACCCTTACCAAAGAACCATTAAGGAACCCACATTCTTTTGTGTGTAGGCCTACGTTCTTTGGTATTACTTTCTCATTAAAATAACTACCTCTTACAAAAAATACTATTTTTGATTTCCATTATTTTCAGTCAGACTGTCATAGTACACAAGAAACTCTCCGGAGTGTTAAATCAACATTGAAAGTGTTGTCTGTGTGGAACCATAAAGACACCATAACAGTGCTAAATGTTTGAGAAGCCTTCGCATAAAGAAATGAGGGTTCCTCAAGGGTTCTTTGGTAAGGGTCGTGGTTCTATGTGGAACCATACTGACCCCAAAAAACCCTTTGAGCACTTGAAAAGTTATTTGCAGTGTTAATGATGTATATTGTTTACACTGGACATGTTTGTGAGCAGGCATAGGGACCTAGAATACCACACAATTAAATGCTCAGGATCCCATCTGAATAACTCCACAATTGTCTCATTAGAAGAATCAGAAGCTGGATTTATCTGTGAATATGTAAGCTATATATCGTACTTGCACAATAAACATTTGACATTGGCCACCTACAACTGCATTCAAAGAGGGACACACACGGGATCGCGCTTTGTTTTCTGTCTCTTGAGGACGCGCGGCCCGAAATGAACCTCCTTCATAGAACTGTAACCTCCTCTTCCGCGTGCATCCCGGTCCCGGAGGCGTCCAAGCCTTGGTGGTCAGCGCAGACTTAAAGTGAACGGGCGCGCACTTCCAACGGCCATTCAGTCGGAAGAGGGGACACAGTGAAGGTGTGCTGCTGTGCCGTTTAGTCATCCCTCCCTCTGACCGGTTAATAGATAGATAGATATCCCCGTCGCTGTTGTTTTTCTCCCCCCCCCGTTAAACGGTTAGATCGATCATGTACCGGTACTTCGGGGAGCTGTTATCCCGCGGGGCGGGCAGTGCCCTGGCCTCGGGCTGCGTGGAATCTGCTCTCCCAGCATCGGCCGCTCTGATGCGGGTCCGACAGTATAGTGAACAGCCCGACGACCCCAACTTCTTTCGCATGGTGGAGGGTTTCTTCGACCGCGGAGCCGCCATCGTTCAGGACAAGCTTGTGGAGGACCTGAAGAGCAGGGAGACCCCCGAGCAGAAGATGAAACGAGTGAAGGGGATTCTCCGCATCATCAAGCCCTGCAACCACGTCCTCAGCGTCTCTTTCCCCATCAAGAGGGACAACGGAGAGTGGGAGGTAGTGGAGGGCTACCGCGCCCAGCACAGCCAGCACAGGACGCCCTGCAAGGGGGGTAAGATACTGCCACGCGCCGCTTCCTGCTTCTCAACTGTCCTTCGGGTGGTTGTGCGGTTGCGAAATTAACTATCTAGCTAGGTAGCTCATTTGGCGATCCCATTACTCAGCTGTGAGAGAACAGCTGCACTGACTCTGTTTAGCTACCGTTAGCTAGTTACTGTATAGATGGCTAGCTGCATCTCCTAGCTGCATCAGTAGGGTGTTAGAGGACAAAATGAATCTGTGGTTCGTTGTGGTGTTATACGTTACTTTCCAAGAGCGCCTTGTCAGGAACACAGCACGCTTTATTTCATGAGGATAAGATTTACCATTGCTGAGATATCTTATTTTCAAGAGTTCAGAAAAGGTCGCGAACAGGTAGGTCAGTGTAACTATAATCTGTTGTCAATAAGGCACTAAATCACCTGTCCGGATTCCTACATTCGACACCAGGTTTGATTTGCCACACGCGCCGAATTCAACAGGTGTAAACCTTACAGTGAAATGCTTACTTACTTTTGTCCAATAACTCAGAATATCTCAAGATAGGATGGTCATATTGTTTTGACATTTTCAAGGTTCACAGAGATGACTCAAATGAAATAAAAACATTACATTAAAATGCTGTATTATGCAAATGAACCATGTAATATGCAAATTAGGCATAATACATCATTTCAGTACTTTAAGCCCAATAATGTAAAGTAGGACTGAGAGTCTATAACAGTTTATGAAATGTGTATAAAACTTTTATATTGCTTTATACAAATTAGATACTTAATATGCTAATTAGTCTGTACAGCGGGGTGAAAAAATAAAGTAAGTTAATTTAAAGTAAAGTGGTCATATTGTACACACACCTGGAAGGCTTTTCCAACAGTCTTTCCCACATATGCTGAGAACTTGTTGGCTGCTTTTCCTTCACTTGGGTGATTATGGAGGCCAGGTCATCTGATGCAGCACTCCGTCACTCTCCTTCTTGGTGAAATAGCCCTTACAAAGCCTGGAGGTGTGGTGGGTTATTGTCCTGTTGAAAACAAATGATAGTCCCACTAAGTGCAAACCAGATAGGATGGCGTATTGCTGCAGAATGCTGTGGTAGCCATGCAGGTTAAGTTTCCCTTAAATTCTAAATAAATCACTGACAGTGTCACCAGCAATATACCCCCACACCATCACACTCCTCCTCCATGCTTCACGGTGGGAACCACACATGCAGAGATCATCCGTTCACCTACTTTGCATCTTACAAAGACTCATCATACTAAAGGACCGATTTCCACCGGTCTAATGTCCATTGCTAGTCTTTTTTGGCCAAGCAAGTCTCTTCTTCTTATTGGTGTCCTTTAGTAGTTGTTTCTTTGCAGCAATGAAGGCCTGGTTCACGCAGTCTCTGAACAGTTTATGTTGAGATGTGTCTGTTACTTGAACTCCGTGAAGCTTTTATTTGGGCTGCAATCTGAGGTGCAGTTAACTCTAATGAACTTATCCTCCTCAGCAGAGGCAACTCTGGGTCTTCCTTTCCTGTGGCGGTCCTCATAAGAGCCAGTTTCGTCATAGAGCTTGATGGTTTTTGAGACTGCACTTGAAGAAACTTTCAAAGTTCTTGACGTTTTCCGTATTGACTGACCTTCATGTCTTAAAGTAATGATGGACTGTGGTTTCCCTTTGCTTATTTGAACTGTTCTTGCCATAATATGGACTTGGTCTTTTACCAAATAGGGCTATCTTCTGTATATCACCCCTTCCTTGTCACAACACAACTGATTGGCTCAAATGCATTAAGAAGGAAAGAAATTCCACAAATTAACTTTTGATAAGGCACACCAATATTGTGAAAAGTTGTCATCAAGGGAAAGGGTGGCTACTTTGAAGAATCTCAAATATTAAATATATTTTGATTTGTTTAACACTTTTATGGTTACTACATGATTCCGTATGTATTATTTCATAGTTTTGATGTCTTCACTATTATTCTACAATGTAGAAAATAGTACAAATAAAGAAAAACCCTTGAATGAGAAGGTGTGTCCAAACCTTTGACTGGTTCTGTATATATCACACTTATGTTATATTTAGTAGGCCTAGAGTGACTAATCATACGCCCAATCCTGTGCCACCTGCATACACACAGTACATCACACAGCACATCACACAGCACATCACACATAATATGGACACACACAGCCTCACACAGACACACATTTCCCATGAATACTGTGGGTTAAATCGGGGTCACACAGAGTGTTTCTTGGTAGTCTTAAACAAATCTACTTTGATACAAAAGTATACACCTCACACACATAGTTATGGGCTTAAAGAAAGAACACACCTGTACCATGTCAGATATAGAGTTGACATGTATTACATTTGGAGTTTGCATCGCAATATTACACTTTATCACAGAAGACGGAAATATAACAAAACCGTTTGACATAGAAACATTTTCGTCAGTTTAAAAAAAAATGTTCAGGAATGGTTTAATAAAATATAAATAACATTCGACCCATGAGGCCAAAGAGGTTACTTTTGGTAATTAACTACATGAAAGTGCTACGTCTGAACTGCAAGACAGATAGCTACTAGTCTAATAACATAGCTTACTGCTGAGGTAGGCTTACTGCTGAGGTAGGCTTACTGCTGAGGTAGGCTTACATTGGAATGTTATTTTTGGTGTTGATGAGTTGCTCTGGTGATGGGAGGGTGAACGGCACTGTTTCCAGCAATTAATTAGCCTAGGCTCAGATCAGACAGAGTCAGTGAGCTGCCTGCCAGCTGCACAAGAAGATGGTTGGGACACATTTTCAATGAACTGGTATTTAGCTATGTTTTTAATGAATGTAGGGCTATAGCCACTGAATTTGTATAGCTTTTAGTTGAGAGAATAAAACCATACAGCCAATTCTGCTCAGCACTGCCTTTCGCCCAGCTCACTGCCATAAGCTCAATGACGTCAGCCACTCCCACACAACCAGCAAGCTAGCACTCGGCATGGAAATGGGGGTGGCACATGGTGAATATGGATCGATCCATGACAACCCATACATCATAACCGTAACTACGAAGCTCTATGTGGTAACCTGCTATGTGATGTTCATGTCGCTGAGACCATCTGAATGACAGTTTTAACTCATTTTTCAGCAACGATGTCTGCTGACCCTGAACACCTTCAGGGTGACAGTACAACCCCGCTATGCTAGTAGCATAGCCCCCGTCAGCTTTTTAAAACCCTTCAGATATTGACTGAATTATGTCACATAAAACATTTTACTGGCACGAAAAAATAATGAATGGAATACAGGGATTTTGATTGGAATTCAGGTATTACATTCATTGTAAAATTTAAACAACAAAAACAATTCTTAGAATGCACTCATACGTGCTGAATTTGCATAAATACACTTGGTGTATTTTTATCTATTATTAAATGAACATAAATGGTGCAACAGGGCTGTGACCACCAGAAACCGGTTCTGTCTAGGCCCACCTGCACTAGCCTTATTAATTACTGTTGTCACGTTCTGTTGCATGGTTCAACAAGTGTGTCAATATCAGGATACCCTCAGATAAAAAAAAATCAACAGGCTTTACATTGTTTAAGAGATCAGACATTATATCTATACTCTGACTGTTCCTTTTTGGGAAGTTACTTTCATTTCAAATTTGTATTGAACTTTTTAAAATTCCACGAAAAAGGAATGCCCATCCAAAATAAAGTGATCTTTCTTGTGATGTGTCGATGCGTTTAAATCCCCGACGAAGCTTTAACGTTCTTATAGCTGCAACGGAAAGACAATGTATTCCATTGAGCTCGTTTCAGCCATTACCGGGGTGTGTTTGACAGGCCATTACAAACATTTCCGCGGCCGTAACGTTAATGGGGGGGAAAAAACAACAGGCACAAGCAAGAGTATGAAAGGGTCGCAGCACTTAAAGGAAAGCAATCAAGCCAGCGATATTTAAGTGACAACACCCCTCGAACACAGGAAATAGACAGATCCTCAGGTGGGCGGGGCATGCACGTTGCTAAGGTAACTGCCAAACTTAAAGAAACACTTGAGTAAATGAGGGATACAAAGTATATTGAAAGTTTTCCCTTGTTTAACCAACTGGTCTTAAAGTGCAAAGTCTCACCACCTACCCATTGTGCCAGGCAAGCTGAATCCGGTGCACGTTCTGACAGACTGACAGTATATTTGAACACTGGAGGGGACATTGGTTGTGTGTTAATGTACATACAGACGAATAGGAACGCTTATTTATTGTTATTTTACTGCTGCTCTTTAATTATTTGATGTTCTTATCTCTTTCTTGTTTGTTGGTATTTTCTTAACTGCACTGTTGGTTAGGGGCTTGTCAGTAAGCATTGCATGGTTGGTTAAGGGCTTGTCAGTAAGCATTGCATGGTTGGTTAAGGGCTTGTCAGTAAGCATTGCATGGTTGGTTAAGGGCTTGTCAGTAAGCATTTCACTGTAAGGTCTACACCTGTTGGTTAGGGGCTTGTCAGTAAGCATTTCACTGTAAGGTCTACACCTGTTGGTTAAGGGCTTGTCAGTAAGCATTGCACTGTTGGTTAGGGGCTTGTCAGTAAGCATTTCACTGTAAGGTCTACACCTGTTGGTTAAGGGCTTGTCAGTAAGCATTGCACTGTTGGTTAGGGGCTTGTCAGTAAGCATTTCACTGTAAGGTCTACACCTGTTGGTTAAGGGCTTGTCAGTAAGCATTTCACTGTAAGGTCTACACCTGTTGGTTAAGGGCTTGTCAGTAAGCATTGCATGGTTGGTTAAGGGCTTGTCAGTAAGCATTGCATGGTTGGTTAAGGGCTTGTCAGTAAGCATTGCATGGTTGGTTAGGGGCTTGTCAGTAAGCATTGCATGGTTGGTTAGGGGCTTGTCAGTAAGCATTGCATTGTAAGCTGTTGTATTCGGCACATGTGACACAACATTTGAATAGACTTTCTGATTGGTGTGGCCTATAGATGTTTAATTATGGCAAACGCATCATCATGGGGAGGTCAGAGGTCGTCACACGCCACCAGAGCAGATGCTTCCCTCAAACCCGTTTTAGAGAAGTGAGAAGTGCTCTATATCAAATCCCTCTTTACTTTCTGCAGCTTAGTCACACACTTTCCCTTCCCCTCTTCTGACTACACTACACTTTTCATGGTTTCCATTCCCCTCCCCTCTTCTCTGACTACAGCTACACTTCTCATGGTTTCCATTCCCCTCTTCTCTGACTACACTACACTTCTCATGGTTTCCATTCCCCTCCCCTCCTCTCTGACTACAGCTACACTTCTCATGGTTTCCATTCCCCTCCTCTCTGACTACAGCTACACACAGCTACACTTCTCATGGTTTCCATTCCCCTCTTCTCTGACTACAGCTACACTTCTCATGGTTTCCATTCCCCTCTTCTCTGACTACAGCTACTACAGTTAGCTCAGTGGAAAACACAGTTACTTGGGACACAGACGACGGTTAGGCTAGATGGGGTAAAGGCTGTTAGTCAGTGTACTAGTGGGGTAGAGACTAGAGTGTAAAGGCTGTTAGTCAGTGTACTAGTGGGGTAGAGATGAGAGGGTAAAGGCTGTTAGTCAGTGTACTAGTGGGGTAGAGATGAGAGGGTAAAGGCTGTTATAGTCTGTGTACTGGTGGGGTAGAGACTAGAGGGTAAAGGCTGTTAGTCAGTATACTGGTGGGGTAGAGACTAGAGGGTAAAGGCTGTTATAGTCAGTGTACTAGTGGGGTAGAGACTAGAGGGTAAAAGCAGTTAGGCAGTGTACTAGTGGGGTAGAGACTAGAGGGTAAAAGCAGTTAGGCAGTGTACTAGTGGGGTAGAGACTAGAGGGTAAAGGCTGTTATAGTCAGTGTACTGGTGGGGTAGAGACTAGAGGGTAAAGGCTGTTAGTCAGTGTACTAGTGGGGTAGAGACGAGAGGGTAAAAGCAGTTAGGCAGTGTACTA
Source organism: Oncorhynchus kisutch (assembly GCF_002021735.2). Classification (NCBI taxonomy): domain Eukaryota; kingdom Metazoa; phylum Chordata; class Actinopteri; order Salmoniformes; family Salmonidae; genus Oncorhynchus; species Oncorhynchus kisutch. Next base: position 12,884,625 of record NC_034193.2, read on the forward strand.
GTGGGGTAGAGATGAGAGGGTAAAAGCAGTTAGTCAGTGTACTAGTGGGGTAGAGACTAGAGGGTAAAGGCTGTTATAGTCAGTGTATTAGTGGGGTAGAGACTAGAGGGTAAAAGCAGTTAGGCAGTGTACTAGTGGGGTAGAGACTAGAGGGTAAAAGCAGTTAGTCAGTGTACTAGTGGGGTAGAGACTAGAGGGTAAAGGCTGTTATAGTCAGTGTACTGGTGGGGTAGAGACTAGAGGGTAAAGGCTGTTATAGTCAGTGTACTAGTGGGGTAGAGACTAGAGGGTAAAAGCAGTTAGGCAGTGTACTAGTGGGGTAGAGACTAGAGGGTAAAAGCAGTTAGTCAGTGTACTAGTGGGGTAGAGACTAGAGGGTAAAGGCTGTTAGTCAGTGTACTAGTGGGGTAGAGATGAGAGGTAATGGGCTGATACTGTCTGTGTAGACAAAGTACTAAGGCTGTTGCTGATATGACAGACAGTCAGTCAGACCCACACTGCTCTATATAGAAACCCTGGTTCTGCTACAATACTGCAGAACCTCACATTCTCTAGCTGGACCACTGCAGAACTGTGTTTGTGCAGGCGTGACTCAGTGTTAGGGAGTGTCAGGAAGTGACTCACTCTCAAAGAATGTTTAGTCTGCTAAACGTCCAACATGTCCTTCTCCTTTCCAAGCAGAAGAGGAAGCCCACTGCTTTTATTTCCACTGTGACTAACAACCCACTGCGGGCTCCCTTCCACATCAATGGACAGCTCTGTGGGCTCTTGGGCGGTCGGGTTTGCCTGTGTGGGTGTACAGTATGTTTGTTCGTGGGTATCTGTTTTCATACATTTTTCATGTATATACACAGCTTACACACGTGTGTGTGTGTGTGTTTCCTAGCCAACCCAGAGACTCATTCCATTGGAATGTTTCTCAACATGTTTTTGCTGCGGTAGTAGGGGATGGGAGAGGAGGAGAATCAAAGGGGGAGGGCTTAATGGTTGAAAGGTTACGGGTATAAAGAACATTCTTGTTCAGTGAATTGAATTAGCCTTCAGATGTAGGATCTTAATTTGATCACTCGGTTGCAGGAGAATGTCCATGTGAATTATAATTATAATTATATTATATTATCCCTTGTTGCTGCTGTATCAAAAGTGAAGTGGCCCTACCTGAAGGTCCTACATCTGTGTCTCAGTCAGTGCTGTGTCTATAGTGTAGTTCAATGGAGGGTCCACGTTGTTAAGGTCAAGCCTTCCAGCAGCTCTAGCTTAATATGGGTGACTTGTAGACTGCCTGGTCTCTAAAGGTCATGTTATGGAGGCGTTGCTAATGTGTGCCCTCCTCCTGAACACCATCCTGCTAACACAGCAGGGGGCTAGTGGCTAGCTAGTGTAGGGGCTGTTTTCTGGACTGGGTCTCGGGACATGCCGTGGCGCTTTGAGATGATGTCACTCTCACATGCACACCCTCTCTCTGTCCTCTATAGTGCGCTGGGCTGGCTGCAGTCTCCTGTCTGTGGTCGCTGCCACTGGCTCTCGGTAGTCGTCTGTCACAGTGACACAGTCCAATATAGGTCAGCCCAAGTTAGCACTCACACTCTGTTTCCCTGTGCTGCTGGTGTAGAGGAGACACAGTGTAACCCCAGGTAGTTTCCCTGTGCTGCTGGTGTAGAGGAGACACAGTGTAACCCCAGGTAGTGTCCCTGTGCTGCTGTGTAGAGGAGGCACAGTGTAACCCCAGGTAGTGTCCCTGTGCTGCTGGTGTAGAGGAGGCACAGTGTAACCCCAGGTAGTGTCCCTGTGCTGCTGGTGTAGAGGAGACACAGTGTAACCCCAGGTAGTGTCCCTGTGCTGCTGGTGTAGAGGAGGCACAGTGTAACCCCAGGTAGTGTCCCTGTGCTGCTGGTGTAGAGGAGACACAGTGTAACCCCAGGTAGTGTCCCTGTGCTGGACACAGTAGACTCAAAGCCATCCTTCCTGTCAACTTTAGAGTGTGTGTGGTGTTGTTGGGCTCTGTGTGTTGACTCCCTTTGTGTCTGTCTGTGTGCAGGGATCCGTTACAGTGAAGAGGTGTCTGTTGATGAGGTGAAGGCTCTGGCCTCTCTGATGACATACAAGTGTGCCGTGGTCGGTAAGTCTCCTCTCCTCTCCTCTCCTCTCCTCTCCTCTCCTCTCCTCTCCTCTCCTCTCCTCTCCTCTCCTCTCCTCTCACATCTCATTCATGCCTCAGTGCTCCTGATTTCATGTAAACATACACACTGATCTGAGAGATTTTTATTAGCATTTTCAGAGAGCTGTTGTTAAAGCAATGAGGTGCGCGTGTGTGTTTAAGCCCCAGTTGTTAAGCCGGTTTCTCTCTCTCCAGATGTACCATTCGGGGGGGCTAAAGCTGGTGTCAAGATCAACGTCAAAAATTACTCTGTAAGTCACACACACAGATACACGCACACACAGATACAAGTGTTTGTGCTGTGTGGAGGAAAGAGTGTGGCTTGCTTACTGGATGGAGGCTGTTCTCTTCCACACACACCATGGTAGGTGATTATTGTGGGAACGCTCTAATGCACAGGAAGCATATTTTACTCCAAGTCACATCAATGATCTATTCCAGTAAAACCCTTACACACACACACACACTACGAGAGAGAGAGAGAGAGAGAGAGAGAGAGAGAGAGAGAGAGAGAGAGAGAGGAGAGAGAGAGAGAGAGAGAAGGAGAGAGAGAAGAGAGAGAGAGAGAGAGAGAGAGAGAGAGAGAGAGAGAGAGAGAGAGAGAGAGAGAGAGAGAGAGAGAGAGAGAGAGAGAGAGAGAGAGAGAAGAGAGAGAGAGAGAGGAAGAGAGAGAGAGGGAGAGAGAGAGAGAGAGAGAGAGAGAGAGAAGAGAGAGAGAGAGAGAGAGAGAGAGAGAGAGAGAGAAGAGAGAGAAGAAGAGAGAGAGAGAGAGAGAGAGAGAGAGAGAGAGAGAGAGAGAGAGAGAGAGAGAAGAGAGAGAGAGAGAGAGGAAGAGAAGAGAGAGAGAGAGAGAGAGAGAGAGAGAGAGAGAGAGAGAGAGAGAGAGAGAGAGAGAGGAGAGAGAGAGAGAGAGACTCAGACTCTTTATTCATATCCTAGAGAGGCTCTTTATTCATATCCTAGAGAGCGAGAGAGAGGCTCTTTATTCATATCCTAGAGAGCGAGAGAGAGGGCTCTTTATTCATATCCTAGAGAGCGAGAGAGAGGCTCTTTATTCATATCCTAGAGAGAGAGGCTCTTTATTCATATCCTAGAGAGAGGCTCTTTATTCATATCCTAGAGAGCGAGAGAGAGGCTCTTTATTCATATCCTAGAGAGCGAGAGAGAGGCTCTTTATTCATATCCTAGAGAGCGAGAGAGGCTCTTTAGGGCTGATCGCTACATCTTTATCTGTTTATCTGTCACCAGTGTGTGTGTGTGTGGTAGTATGCCCTTCAGCTAAGTGGATCTGAAATGCTTAGCTGTTAGCTGGCAGACGCACAGGAAACCTTTCTCTCTCCTCGTGCACTCTGTGATTTATCTCTCTCTCTCTTTAGGACAATGAGTTGGAGAAGATCACTAGAAGGTTCACCATTGAGCTGGCCAAGAAAGGTTTTATTGGTAAGTGTGTTCTTCATGTAGCCAGTTGTCCCCTATGATCCTGTATGCTAATGACTGTGACGTGTTACCTCAAAACACAGAGAAGACAGGATTCTACCCGAGGGTTTTACCTCAGTGATTTACCCCAGTGATTTACGCCAGGGTTTTACCCCAGTGATTTACGCCAGGGTTTTACCCCAGTGATTTATGCCAGGGTTTTACCCCAGTGGTTTATGCCAGGGTTTTACCCCCAGCCTTTTGTCTCACTGGGCTGTGGCTCCGGCGGGCCTGTTCTGACTCAGGCCACTGGTACTTTTCAGCTTTCATTTACATAACAATGACTAACTGCGAACTTTAACCCCTTCTCACAAAGCAACTGTTTTGCTTATGCAGAGGTTGTTAATTCTGCTCCTCACAAGCCCTCAGTTTCAGCCATCATAGTGTTTACACTACTATAAACTGGGTGGTTCGAGCCCTGAATGCTGATTGGCTGACCGAAAGGTTGCAAGTTCAAATCCCCGAGCTGACAAGGTACAAATCTCTCATTCTGCCCCTGAACAGGCAGTTAACCCACTGTTCCTAGGCCGTCATTGTAAATAAGAATTTATTCTTAACTGACTTGCCTGGTTAAATAAAGGTAAATAATAATGGCTGCCGTTGCAGAGGAAAAGCTTGTGTATTAATGGTGACGTGGGCAGTAGACCCCTCTTCCAGTCAGATCCTCACCCCCACTTCTGTTTTTGGATGTCTGTGCCCAGTGAACACATGAGAATGTCCCTCGCTGCATACCATCCTGTTTATACCACAGAGAGGGAGAGAGACTGGCATTTAGACATGTCTCTGTCTGCCACCAGGGCGTTCTGAGCCCTCCAGTCAGCCACGGTCTATATTTAGAATAGGTAGAACTATAGATGTTTAATTGCTAGTAACTTTATCTCAAAGCTGTGTAGTATGTGTTTACGTGTGGGAAAGAGAAAGAAAGATGGAGGGCAGGGTTCACCACTAGGTGGGAAAGAGAAAGATGGAGGGCAGGGTTCACCACTAGGTGGGAAAGAGAAAGATGGAGGGCAGGGTTCACCACTAGGTGGGAAAGAGAAAGATGGAGGGCAGGGTTCACCACTAGGTGGGAAAGAGAAAGATGGAGGGCAGGGTTCACCACTAGGTGGGAAAGAGAAAGATGGATGGCAGGGTTCACCACTAGGTGGCCCGTAGGTCATTAGATTTATTTTTGCCTCCCAAGTTTTCTGAGCAAAATAATATATTTTTAAAATAATTTTTGTTGTTGGACGTAAAAGACTAAAATCACCAGGAAATCGGCTCAAAGTGATTTTTCATTTAGGAAATTTGTTCCCAAGTATTCCCACGCATAAATCAAGATGCATATGTGATCATATCTCAATGTAATCAAGGTTTGTAATGATTCCAGTTTTTGTCGATCACTATCTGTTTTGGATTTCTGCTGTCGATTTGCAGTACAAAATGTGTTATTCAGAACTATGTTCTGGCCCCCAGACTATCCACTCAAGAAAAAATCATAATTGGGGACCCCTGATGTAGGTTGTGTGTAAATGCTTCCAGTCCTCACAGAAACGTTCACCCCCCCCCCCCCTCCCCCCCAGGGCCTGGTATTGATGTTCCTGCTCCTGACATGAGCACTGGAGAGAGAGAGATGTCCTGGATCGCTGACACATATGCCAACACCATCGCACACACTGTGAGTTACCACACAAACGCACATACACTGTAGTTCTGTAGTCGGGCCCCCAGGGCAGTATGGGTACTGTGGTTCTGTAGCATGGCCCCCCAGGGCAGTATGGGTACTGTAGTTCTGTAGCATGGCCCCCAGGGCAGTATGGGTACTGTAGTTCTGTAGTCTGGACCCAGAGCAGTATGTGTCCTGCACTGACCTCTCATAACTATGCTGAAGACTCTATCTCACAGTCTGACAAACAGATCTAATGCAATTAAACATACTCTAACGTGTGTGTGTCTGGCTCTGTGTCTCTCTGGGTGTTTCTCTGTGCAGGACATCAACGCCCACGCGTGTGTGACAGGCAAGCCCATCAGTCAGGGCGGGATCCACGGGCGTATCTCGGCCACCGGTCGCGGAGTGTTCCACGGAATTGAGAACTTCATCAACGAGGCGTCCTACATGAGCATGCTGGGCCTGACCCCCGGCTTTCAGGACAAGACCTTCATCATCCAGGTACACACACACACACACTCTGACATTTGCAAAGATTGTGTAAAAGTTGTTTACGCTGATCTGGTCAACAGATTTTGATGTGAACTTAGTTAAATATCTGCAGGGGTGAGTTAGTATTCGTCTGTCTGTGACGGTCAGTGACGTCAGAGACGTGGTGGCAGGGTTCAGCGGCAGTATCACACCACACAGATCTGCTTTACACTGGTCCGTAGGTCCCAGTTCCCACTCTGCCGCGGTGTGAGACAGACTGAAGGTCAAAGTGCAGCTTTCTGCGGGACTCTCAGTTCCCTCTGACACACGAGACATCACACACACACACACACACACACACACACACACACACACACACACACACACACACAGGGAGAGAGAGATGCCCTCAGCCTTGGCCTCCTTCCTGGAAGCCTGTCTATAGGCTATACGAAGCCTGTCTATGGGCTATACGAAGCCTGTCTCTATAGGCTATACGAAGCCTGTCTCTATAGGCTATACGAAGCCTGTCTCTATAGGCTATACGAAGCCTGTCTCTATAGGCTATACGAAGCCTGTCTCTATAGGCTATACGAAGCCTGTCTATGGGCTATACGAAGCCTGTCTCTATAGGCTATACGAAGCCTGTCTCTATAGGCTATACGAAGCCTGTCTCTATAGGCTATACGAAGCCTGTCTCTATAGGCTATACGAAGCCTGTCTCTATAGGCTATACGAAGCCTGTCTCTATAGGCTATACGAAGCCTGTCTCTATAGGCTATACGAAGCCTGTCTCTATAGGCTATACGAAGCCTGTCTCTATAGGCTATACGAAGCCTGTCTCTATAGGCTATACGAAGCCTGTCTCTATAGGCTATACGAAGCCTGTCTCTATAGGCTATACGAAGCCTGTCTCTATAGGCTATACGAAGCCTGTCTCTATAGGCTATACGAAGCCTGTCTCTATAGGCTATACGAAGCCTGTCTCTATAGGCTATACGAAGCCTGTCTCTATAGGCTATACGAAGCCTGTCTCTATAGGCTATACGAAGCCTGTCTCTATAGGCTATACGAAGCCTGTCTCTATAGGCTATACGAAGCCTGTCTCTATAGGCTATACGAAGCCTGTCTCTATAGGCTATACGAAGCCTGTCTCTATAGGCTATACGAAGCCTGTCTCTATAGGCTATACGAAGCCTGTCTCTATAGGCTATACGAAGCCTGTCTCTATAGGCTATACGAAGCCTGTCTCTATAGGCTATACGAAGCCTGTCTCTATAGGCTATACGAAGCCTGTCTCTATAGGCTATACGAAGCCTGTCTCTATAGGCTATACGAAGCCTGTCTCTATAGGCTATACGAAGCCTGTCTCTATAGGCTATACGAAGCCTGTCTCTATAGGCTATACGAAGCCTGTCTCTATAGGCTATACGAAGCCTGTCTCTATAGGCTATACGAAGCCTGTCTCTATAGGCTATACGAAGCCTGTCTCTATAGGCTATACGAAGCCTGTCTCTATAGGCTATACGAAGCCTGTCTCTATAGGCTATACGAAGCCTGTCTCTATAGGCTATACGAAGCCTGTCTCTATAGGCTATACGAAGCCTGTCTCTATAGGCTATACGAAGCCTGTCTCTATAGGCTATACGAAGCCTGTCTCTATAGGCTATACGAAGCCTGTCTCTATAGGCTATACGAAGCCTGTCTCTATAGGCTATACGAAGCCTGTCTCTATAGGCTATACGAAGCCTGTCTCTATAGGCTATACGAAGCCTGTCTCTATAGGCTATACGAAGCCTGTCTCTATAGGCTATACGAAGCCTGTCTCTATAGGCTATACGAAGCCTGTCTCTATAGGCTATACGAAGCCTGTCTCTATAGGCTATACGAAGCCTGTCTCTCTTTTCTCTGTAGTAGCGTTGTCATGATACCAGAATTTAGAATTGGATACCGATACCAGGTTTAGTATCACGATACTTGATACCAAAACGCCAAAAAAGAAAGCGTATTAGCCACAGTCACAGAAGGGCACTTGATCCAGACAGTAGTATGTATATGTTAATGAATTAATGATATAATCACACAATCAAGTTTGACTTTGGTAAAACAATCTAACTACAAAACAGCAGAATGGTGAACATTTATTTTAATGGTAAATCTCTACTGGTACACTGGTTAAATCCAGATGTAGCCTAGGTCAATTCACAATACAGGTGAATGCGTATTATTCAATAGGAGTGTGTGCATACATTGAGTTATTGAACTTGTTGTAGCTGACTTCATGGGGCTACAGATGACAAACAATCCTTTCCATTTAGGACTTATGTTTATTGGCAACTACTAAGAGAACATATTTTATTGTACCAATTAACAACATTTGCATAGAAGAAGCGATCTCTTCATTTATAAAAATGTGCGCTATTAAAAAAATGGTATAGAAAAGTATTTTGTGTTTTGGAAATACAAATGACTTCTCGAAAGTATATTTGACAAAATCTACATATACAAAATGTATTTCAGCCCAGGTGTAATACAAGTGACTAAATACTCAGAGTAATTTAGATATACTGAACAAAAATGCAGCTTGCAGGGCCTCCTGGGTGGCGCAGTGGTTAAGGGCAGCTGTGCCACCAGAGACCCTGGGTTCGTGCCCAGGCTCTGTCGCAACCGTCCGCGACCGGGAGGTCTGTGGGACGATGCACAGTTAGTCAATTATTAGCCCAGTTATAGATTATTTGTAGTCAGCAAAGGGGACGGATTGCTTCCTACAAGAGCACCAAACGTGTACATTTCTAGACATCTTTGAAAAGTGATTCGGGTAAAGAGCTTTTTATTTTCTTAAAGGGGCAGTGGTGTATTTTGAGACGGTGTTGAATAAGCCCCTAGTAGCCAATAGGCAAGAGGGTGTCATAATTTGTCTCGTCTCTGTAATAATGGTATGGAAATAATACTTTTGTTTTGTAAAGTGGTTTCTTGCATCAAACAACACAACATTTTCAGTCACCTCCTTGTCTGAAGGACAAGTGGATAAACAGGGTTAAAGGTCAAGCCCTGCATGTTTTATTTTCAGAAGTCTCATGGAATGTAGACCTACATTGAAGACCACACATTGACTGCTACTGTAGGCTGAATGATAGAACAGCTATTTCCATGTTAAAATGTTATGGGACGCATTTTCTCCATTGTTTTTGATGGTAGGCCACTCTGGTAGGCCTACATTATGAGGAAATAGCCACAGTAGCCTACTTGACAACCGTCTTAAACTGTAACTTCAAGCTTGTACAGTCGGCTAAATGTTGAGGGAACATTGATGGATACGGTTCATCGAATATTTGAATATCCGATCCGACGTTAGTATTCAATGACTAGCAAACTATTCATTTCTGAGAAGGAAAAAAAAAACATCTCACCTTCGTGTCGGACACAGACTGACTAACAGAGACACACAGACAGACTGACTAAACAGAGACACACAGACTGACTAACAGAGACACACAGACAGACTGACTAAACAGAGACAGACTGGACTCACTAAACAGAGAAACACAGACAGACTGACTAAACAGAGACACACAGACTGACTAAAACAGAGACACACAGACTGACTAAACAGAGACAGACTGACTCACTAAACAGAGAAACACAGACTGACCTCACTAAACAGAGAAACACAGACTGACTCACTAAACAGAGAAACACAGACTGACTCACTAAACAGAGAAACACAGACTGACTCACTAAACAGAGAAACACAGACTGAGCTCACTAAACAGAGAAACACAGACTGACTCACTAAACAGAGAAACACAGACGGACTCACTAAACAGAGAAACACAGACTGACTCACTAAACAGAGAAACACAGACTGACTCACTAAACAGAGACCACACAGGATAGATGCTAAACAGAGACACACAGACTGGACTAAACAGAGACACACAGACTGACTAAAACAGAGACACACAGACTGACTAAACAGAGACACACAGACTGACTAAACAGAGGAGCACACAGGACTGACTGAAACCCAGAGACACACAGACTGGAGCTAAACCAGAGACACACAAGGACTGACTAAACGAGACCACACAGACTCCGACTAAACAGAAGGACACCACAGACTGACGTAAAGCAGAGACACACAGACTGACGTAAACAGAGACACTCACAAACAGAGACACAACAGACTGACTAACCAGAGATCACAACAGACTGAGCTCTAAAAAGAGACACCACAGACTGACCTAAACAGAGACACACAGACTGACATAAACAGAGACAACACAGACTGAGCTAAACAGGAGCACCACACAGACTGGCACTAAACCAGAGACGCACACGAGACCTGACTAAACAGAGAACACACAGGACTGACTAAACAGAGACACACAGACTGACTAAACAGAGACACACAGACTGACTAAACAGAGACACACAGACTGACTAAACAGAGACACACAGACTGACTAAACAGAGACACACAGACTGACTAAACAGAGACACACAGACTGACTAAACAGAGACACACAGACTGACTAAACAGAGACACACAGACTGACTAAACAGAGACACACAGACTGACTAAACAGAGACACACAGACTGACTAAACAGAGACACACAGACTGACTAAACAGAGACACACAGACTGACTAAACAGAGACACACAGACTGACTAAACAGAGACACACAGACTGACTAAACAGAGACACACAGACTGACTAAACAGAGACACACAGACTGACTAAACAGAGACACACAGACTGACTAAACAGAGACACACAGACTGACTAAACAGAGACACACAGACTGACTAAACAGAGACACACAGACTGACTAAACAGAGACACACAGACTGACTAAACAGAGACACACAGACTGACTAAACAGAGACACACAGACTGACTAAACAGAGACACACAGACTGACTAAACAGAGACACACAGACTGACTAAACAGAGACACACAGACTGACTGACTAAACAGAGACACACAGACTGACTAAACAGAGACACACAGACTGACTGACTACAGAGACACACACAGACTGACTGACTAAACAGAGACACACACAGACTGACTGACTAAACAGAGACACACACAGACTGACTGACTAAACAGAGACACACACAGACTGACTGACTAAACAGAGACACACACAGACTGACTGACTAAACAGAGACACAACACAAGACTGACTGACTAAACAGAGACACACACAGACTGACTGACTAAACAGACACACACAGACTGACTCACTAAACAGACACACACAGACTGACTCACTAAACAGACACACACAGACCTGACTGACCATACAGGCTACTGTATGGCTGGATATGTAGTTGTGTGACTCGATTTTCTTGGAGATTTAGCAAATACGCAGATATGTAATGACATCGTGTAGATTGCAGATGACAGAGAGGATAATGGAGAGATATAGGGGAGGAGCTGATCTCAGTTTATAGACCTTGCTGCTATGGAAACGACTGTCAAACATCTATTGTTAATGGCCTATAGCAGCATTATGTGTCTCAATGCTCATTATAGTTAAAGGTATATTTCACAGCTGTACCAGATATATTACCTGCTTGGTTTCAATCCTCTCTGTCTGTCCGCTGATTTGGTATGTCAGTTTATTAGCTAGTTATCAGTGGGTCTGAGGCTACTGCAGTGGCAGAGGTGGGCCACATGGTGGCCCCAGGGTCCCAGTGTAATGTCTTTAGTGTACTCTGTAGCAGAGTTGATGACGGTGTGTGTGTGATGAAGGAGATAGTAATGATCTCTCTTTCTCAGGGCTTTGGTAACGTGGGACTCCACTCCATGCGGTACCTCCACAGGTACGGTGCTAAGTGTGTGGGCATCGCTGAGTATGACGGCAGCATCTACAACCCAGAGGGCATTGACCCCAAGCAGCTGGAGGACTACAAACTGGTAAAAATACTCTCTTACTCTCCTTTCGAACTTCCTCAGTCTCACTTTCTGTGTCTCTCTCTCTTTCTCTCTCACTTTTCCGCCCTCTCTTGTTCTGAATATGAGCTTAGCCAAGAAAGACTTCCTGTCTCTTGCATTTGACTAACCTGTGTGTGTGTGTGCAGCAACACGGTTCGATCGTAGGTTTCCCCGGGGCTAAGCCATACGAGGGCAGCCTTCTGGAAGCTCAGTGTCACATCCTGATCCCTGCCGCCAGCGAGAAGCAGCTCACACGAAACAACGCCCACAGGATCAAGGCCAAGGTACAATACCCCTATCTAAACTACAC
>NC_034193.2:12904137-12936637 GCF_002021735.2 Oncorhynchus kisutch
AATGAAGCTGCCTTAACTCTGACGGAGCTCTGTACTGAAAAGACACACATACTGAAATCCATTTAATGTTACCTCCGGACATATACCTTATTTAAAGAAAGAGTTTTAAACTCTCACTTTATGTCAGGGAATGGTGATATATGTGTTCCTCAGTTCTCCTCGCAGCGGGGTTAGAGGTCAGGGCTCAGGGTTGTGCTGAGGAACACAGGGTTCTACTGGGTTTGGTTCATAGTAAGGTTCTACACCCTTCTCCACTATATCAGTCCCCCCACAAGCCCCCCTACCTTCTGCTCCTATCTTGTCCAATCTGACCCTCCCCCAAACCCTCCGCTCTGCCATGAGAGAGAGAGGAGGAGAGGATCATGGGAACAAGCGTTGTCCTTCTCCAAAAAGCCGTCCAAGCCCTTGCACGGAAATTGCTTGGGGAAATTTGTATTGCCTTTTTTTTGTTGAAAACCAATAAAATTCTGAGAACTGATGTGTAAGTGCAGTATGTGACGGCCAGACAGACTAGTGTTGAAAGATTGGTGTTTTATTCATGTTTATGACATCCTATACACGTTATACAGATCTCAGTGATGGTATAAAGACAGGATTGGTTGATGGGAAGGAAGGTCCGGGGTTGAGACATGGTACAGTCCAGGGTTGAGACATGGTACAGTCCATGGTTGGGGATTCAGTTGAAAAGGCTCTTTCCAAAAGACATGGCCTTGTCTGCAGCACTGTCCATGGCAGCATCTGCTGCAGCCCCTTTCACTGCATTAGACACCATGCCACCAATACCTGGAGGAACAACCACAACATCAGACACCATGCCACCAATACCTGGAGGAACAACCACAACATCAGACACCATGCCACCAATACCTGGAGGAACAACCACAATATCAGACACCATGCCACCAATACCTGGAGGAACAACCACAACATCAAACACCATGCCACCAATACCTGGAAGAACAACCACAACATCAGACACCATTTCAACAATACTGTACATACAAAGACATGGGACTGCAACACACTACTGTTATATCTCCTACAGCGGTGTCACGTTAAGCAGGCTGCAACACACTACCATGATATCTCCTACAGCGGTGTCACGTTAAGCAGACTGCAACACACTACCATGATATCTCCTACAGCGGTGTCACATTAAGCAGACTGCAACACACTACCGTTATCTCCTACAGCGGTGTCACGTTAAGCAGGCTGCAACACACTACCGTTATCTCCTACAGCGGTGTCACGTTAAGCAGGCTGCAACACACTACCATGATATCTCCTACAGCGGTGTCACGTTAAGCAGGCTGCAACACACTACCGTTATCTCCTACAGCGGTGTCACGTTAAGCAGGCTGCAACACACTACCGTTATCTCCTACAGCGGTGTCACGTTAAGCAGGCTGCAACGGACTGAATGCAGATAAAGGCAACGAATAGATCAGAAGTGATTTGTTGCTCTACGAGGGGGGAGAAACTGAATTGGTTTGTAGTGTGTTGTGTACATTGTGTGTAGGTAATACCTGTATTGTGTATAGGTAGTGTATTGTGTGTAGGTAGTGTGTATTGTGTGTAGGTAATACCTGTATTGTGTATAGGTAGTGTGTATTGTGTGAGGGTGTGTAGGTAGTGTGTATTGTGTGTAGGTAATACCTGTATTGTGTATAGGTAGTGTGTATTGTGTGTAGGTAGTGTGTAGTGTGTATTGTGTATAGGTAGTGTGTATTGTGTGTGGGTAGTGTGTATTGTGTGTGGTTAGTGTGTATTGTGTGTGGGTTGTGTGTATTGTGTGTAGGTAGTGTGTATTGTGTGTGGGTAGCATGTTACAGGCGAGGCGAAATGTCTGATTTAGTGTCCATGGTAACCCAGAATAGACAGATCACCTTCGTCTTTCTTCTCCTCCTTAGCTCCTCCTCCGATCATCTCTCCCACCTTCTCCTTCACCACAACAGCTAGAAAGAGGGAGAGAGAGGGGGGGCTGTCAAACATGCATCTTCTGCCTCCACATGACCAGATAATTGGTGGAATTTCCTCTTGTTATGTCTTGTTAGTTCCTGCTGATACAAGCTCCCTTTCATGACGTGATGCCACAGAATCTTTGCAGATTTGTTCGATTTCTGGTAGAAATGAGCTCCTCTACTTTGAAATCTAGACAAACCCAAATAACTCATTTTAGAAGTATGAGCAGTGCCAAAAAGTACAGAGCAAAAAGTTTTTTCAAAAATGAACATATTTGGTTTAAGAATGTTGACTCATCAACTGCAGCGCCGTTGAAAATGCCAAAGCCCAGTTTGAACATTTTGAAGGCTGATAACACAAAAATGAACACTAAATGAACACTAACTATACAGTAGTCCATATAACAACCACATTTTGCTGTGCTTTAGGGTTTAAACGTATCAATGCTTCACATGAATGACCCCCCCCATCATTCAACCAAGTAAACAAGCACCATTATCCACTTTTCTAACAGACATCTTGTTCTCACCTGCTTTGTCGATCACTGCATCCACCTGCTTCCCTGATCCCTTCAGAAAGTCCATCTCTGTGTGTGTTCTGTACTCGGCCGGAGAGTGTGTGTGAGAGAGTGTGTGTGTGAGAGAGTGTGTGTGGATGGGTATGCATGGGTTTATATGAGGTTGGCAGAGAGGCTTACAGAGGCCACCCCTCCATCTCACACACCCCTGTCAAGTCACACACACCCCTAAGGATGCAGGCCACTTTTATTGTTGGTGTCAGTATGGAAAAACCCAGCAGTGGAACTGTAAATACCGTAGAGGGAGAGAGACCTCATAACTTCATTAGGACCCTCAATGAAACATGCAGCACAACTCAGCTCTTATTCAGGTCCTAATTATAATAATTCACATATCCTGTTGCATCAGGAGTATTTTCATGTTGTAGCGAACTGGCTCAAATTATGATCCTACATCTGTATATGCATGGGAAACAGGAAATACTGGATGTGATTGTCCTGAAAGGTCACCAAGCTGTCTGACTCACTGTCAGAACACAGCTATAAAAGCGGACAGAAAAAGACACAAAATGTAACATACAAACACTCCTTCTTACGACAGCCCTCTCTCATTGTGTTGTTGGCCCTAGATTGCTGCTCTGTGTTTGTGTGGATTCCTTAGGGGTGTTGGCTGTGTGTGTTTCTCCATGAAGACACTCCTCTGTTTTAATGTGTTCTGGCGTTGGATCAGAGAGTGTGTGTAGAGCAGTTTGGAAATCTCGTGGTTAGAATGGAACATTGGTCTGGTGATATGTCGTCCCGAAGGATCACTTAAAACACTAAGACTGGGAGTTCTAGAACACTGACGCAAGAGGTTCTAAGTTGGCTTTTTTTTCTTTTTCTGACCTCTCTTGACCCCTCTGTCTCCCTGTCAGCTCCCAGCATGCCGATGGAGGGAGTGACCTCATAGTGTACCTGTAGAGGAGAACAAAGAGCCTGGCTAAACCCCTGGGAGGCCACACGCACGCTCACACGCACGCTCACACACAGAAAACATTGCTAAGACTTGCAGAGGGCAAAGAAAAATGTCCAGGATGGTACCACAATATCTCCATGGTAACATAGGCCATACATACTATTATAAACTGCATCATAATTAGTCACTCAAATGGAGAAATGAAGACGACACGGAAGTTTGGATTTCAACAAAACCGTCTTTAATTCACTGGTACTGTTTATAAAATCAGCAAGTCCGCTTCGATGCCAACTTAAACGTGGTGTGGGAGTGTTTGTTTTTGTTTGTGTGCTGTATGGATCTGGGGTTTGTGTGTGTGTGTGTGTGTGTGTGTGTGTGTGTGTGTGTGTGTGTGTGTGTGTGTGTGTGTGTGTGTGTGTGTGTGTGTGTGTGTGTGTGTGTGTGTGTGTGTGTGAATTTGAGTGCATAATAAGGCAACATGCAGTCATTAGTTTCCATTGGTCTCAAAGAAATAACACACACAAACACACACTCTGTCCCAGGCCTGTTCTGAGTGGCTGAGATGGTTGATGACAGGAGCAGCTGTCGTTAACCATTGACTCTTGTGGGAATCAAAAATCGAATTTAAAATCCATTTCCCAGCATTCCCTGTGTGGGATGCTCTTCTATGACAACCCCCTGTCTGTCCGACTATTTCTCGTGGTGTTGCTATGACAACCTCATGTCTCTCTGACTATTGCTCGGTGGTGTTACTATGACAACCCCTGTCTGTCTGACTATTGTTCGGTGGTATTACTATGACAACTCCCGTCTGTCTGACTATTGCTCGGTGGTGTTACTATGACAACCCCCTGTCTGTCTGACTATTGCACGGTGGTGTTACTATGACAACCTCATGTCTCTCTGACTATTGCTCGGTGGTGTTACTATGACAACCCCTTGTCCGTCTGACTATTGCTTGGTGGTGTTACTATGACAACCTCCTGTCTCTCTGACTATTGCGCAGTGGTGTTACTATGACAACCCCTGTCTGTCTGACTATTGTTCGGTGGTATTACTATGACAACTCCCGTCTGTCTGACTATTGCTCGGTGGTGTTACTATGACAACCCCCTGTCTGTCTGACTATTGCACGGTGGTGTTACTATGACAACCCCCTGTCTGTCTGACTATTGCACGGTGGTGTTACTATGCCAACCCCTGTTTGTCTGTCTGACTATTGCTCGGTGGTATTACTATGACAACCCCCTGTCTGTCTAACTATTGCTCGGTGGTATTACTATGACAACCCCCTGTCTGTCTGACTATTGCTCGGTGGTATTACTATGACAACCCCCTGTCTGTCGGACTATTGCTCGGTGGTATTACTATGACAACCCCCTGTCTGTCTGACTATTGCTTGGTGGTATTACTATGACAACCCCCTGTCTGTCTGACTATTGCTCGGTGGTATTACTATAATCTATATATCAGGATCCACAGGTATCGCGTTCTGCTTTCATCCCTTCCAACCCTGCCAGCAGACCCAGGGCAGAACTAGACCCAGACTAGACCAAATCCATTGTAAAGTACTGCGTATATTGATAGCTTCTGTTGTTGTGTGATTCCCAGTCTTTGCAGGAACTTTCTTCCTCTCAGACTATGTCATTTCTAACAAGGGACACACTAACTAACAGAACACCTGTATTGCTTTCTGGCATGTCTCAAACACACTCTAACACACACATACCCAAACAAATGCACACACACACACTCTGTTCATTGCACGGGTCCCTACAGCAGCCTCTCATGGACAGAACACTCCTGAACTGCCCTACTATCTGACGAGTCTAACACACACACACACACACACACACACAACACACACACACACACACTACAATCAGATATGATCTCTCTGTGGTTCTGTCATCCTGAATAATCATCGCAGCAGGTCTGCTGGCTGGAGTTTCCTTTCGGATTTCCACGTATTATGGATGAACGTCTATTTGTGCCGCATTAATTCCGCGGCTTGCTGGAACAATTGTGGTTGCGTAGTAATCTGAACCGCACGCTCTGAGCATAACAAGGTCACGCCCAGATCTGGTCAATCCTTCTTCTCTTTTGATGAGCACCAACGAAGGCATATATCCACACACCTGGGTCCTTTTCAGACGTCTATCTTAGTGATCCGGCTGATAACATTTACCCTGTGTGTGTGTGTGTGTGTGTGTGTGTGTGTGTGTGTGTGTGTGTGTGTGTGTGTGTGTGTGTGTGTGTGTGTGTGTGTGTGTGTGTGTGTGTGTGTGTGTGTGTGTGTAGGTCTCTTGATAGGGTATTGGGAGGTGTGAGGGAGAATATAACACCAGGGGTAACAACATGACAGCAACAACAGAAAGGCGGGGAGCTACATGGGGCAGAACACAGTGGGGGGGGGGGGGCAGAAGAGGGTCTCATGGGGTATCAGGAGGTGTATAGAGTTATCTGGAAGAGTCTGTATCTGGTTTGGTTCCATAAAGTCACAAAAAAATAAATAGAACATCTGGAAGTCTGGAACAGCAGGGCGAGGGACCAACGGAGGGCTGGGGAGAAGAGGTCCCTGGAATGACTAGTAACCGCCCTGAGAGAGAGAGAGAGAAAAATAATCAATAATGATGTCATGATATCACCATCTTCTGCATAAAGAAAACAGAAATAGTGTGGTTGCTTGTCACTTACTTCTCCTCCTTCTCCTCCCTGCTCCATTCCTCCATATTCTGCCTACAGAGAGAGACATTTTACATTAGAGTAACCTTGCCTGAGACCTGATGACTTGGGTTAGCTCCTAGACCTGGTCTCTAGGCTTTAGCTCACTGGGCTAGCACAATCTTACGGCGTACAGACACCCTGGCTTCAAACCGAGTAGGTCACAGCTACATCAAGCACATTATCGCTTATGTCATGCTTATGACAGGCTTATGACAGGCTTATGATAGGGTTGAGTATGACACAGGGCCATTCAGTCCCAGTCTCTGGGCTGAAGTGTCTAATGAAGCAGAGGTTAGCATGGCATAGCTAGCATAGCAGATGTGATGTCACCCTCGTTGAGACCTGAAGTAATGTTGCGCCCACCCAACCAGAGGCATTATTTTTGTAACAGGAGCAAGCTCTGTTATTTTGACTGTGCATCTTAGACCAGAGAGATCCACGCAGGGTAAGTTTATGCCTATGCTACGCGAGAGATGCATAGAGACAGTCTTAAGCTGTGTTATTATCTATAGATACAGCATGGTTAGAGATGGTTATGGATAGAGTTAGGAGAGGGTTAGGGTAGGGTTTGGAGAGAGTTAGGAGAGGGTTAGGGTAGGGTTTGGAGAGAGTTAGGAGAGGGTTAGGGTAGGGTTTGGAGAGAGTTAGGAGAGGGTTAGGGTAGGGTTTGGAGAGAGTTAGGAGAGGGTTAGGGTAGGGTTTGGAGAGAGTTAGGAGAGGGTTAGGGTAGGGTTTGGAAAGAGTTAGGAGAGGGTTAGGGTAGGGTTTGGAGAGAGTTAGGAGAGGGTTAGGGTAGGGTTTGGAGAGAGTTAGGAGAGGGTTAGAGTATGGTTATGGATAGAGTTAGGAGAGGGTTAGGGTAGGGTTTGGAGAGAGTTAGGAGAGGGTTAGGGTAGGGTTTGGAGAGAGTTAGGAGAGGGTTAGGGTAGGGTTTGGAGAGAGTTAGGAGAGGGTTAGGGTAGGGTTTGGAGAGAGTTAGGAGAGGGTTAGGGTAGGGTTTGGAGAGAGTTAGGAGAGGGTTAGGGTAGGGTTTGGAGAGAGTTAGGAGAGGGTTAGGGTAGGGTTTGGAGAGAGTTAGGAGAGGGTTAGGGTAGGGTTTGGAGAGAGTTAGGAGAGGGTTAGGGTAGGGTTTGGAGAGAGTTAGGAGAGGGTTAGGGTAGGGTTTGGAGAGAGTTAGGAGAGGGTTAGGGTAGGGTTTGGAGAGAGTTAGGAGAGGGTTAGGGTAGGGTTTGGAGAGAGTTAGGAGAGGGTTAGGGTAGGGTTTGGAGAGAGTTAGGAGAGGGTTAGGGTAGGGTTTGGAAAGAGTTAGGAGAGGGTTAGGGTAGGGTTTGGAGAGAGTTAGGAGAGAGTTAGGAGAGGGTTAGGGTAGGGTTAGGAGAGAGTTAGGAGAGGGTTAGGGTAGGGTTTGGAGAGAGTTATGGAGAGAGTTAGGAGAGGGTTAGGGTAGGGTTTGGAGAGAGTTAGGAGAGGGTTTGGAGAGAGTTATGGAGAGGGTTTGGAGAGGGTTAGGAGAGAGTTAGGAGATGGTTTATAACATAGTTTAGGTCCTAACAGGACGCTAGCCAGTCAGTGTTTGAAAGCTCATTCGCCCTTCATATATGCACCTAGGCACAATATGTTAGGCTGAATCATGCAGCATTCGTTAGCCAGCCACCCCACCATAACCTAGAGCATCTGACCCCCCCTTCCCTCTCCTGTCCAATAGGCACCTCGTATACAGGCTGAGGCTCCTCCTACCAACGGAACACAGAGGAAACACAACAACAACAAAGGGTTAGCAACACAACACCACCAACAACACAACAACAACATCAACAACAAAACCAACAACAACAACACAACAACAACACCTACACAAACACAACACCAACACAACACCAACACCAACACCAACACAACACCAATACAACACAACAACAGAACACCAACAACAACACCAACAGCACAACACAACACCAACACAACAACACCTACACAAACACAACACCAACACAACAACAACACACCACCAACACAAACACAACACGACACCAACACAACAACAACACCAACAACAAACCACCAACGCAACAACACCAACACAAACACAACACGACACCAACACGACACCAACACAACAACAACACAACACCAACAACAAACCACCAACACAAACACAACACAATACCAATACAACACCAACACAACACCAACACAACAACAACAACATCAACAACACCACTACCACCAACACAACACCAACACAATACCAACAACAACACAACAACAACACAACAACAACATCAACAACACCACCAACAACAACAACAACACAACACCAACACAACAACAACAACACACCAACAACAAAACCAACACAACAACAACACAACACCAACAACAACACACTACATCAACACAACAACAACAACAACAACAACACACTACATCAACAACAACAACAACACACCAACAACAACAACATCAACAACACACCAACAACAACAACAACAACACAGCACAACAACAGCATCAACACAACGCAACAACAACAACAACACCAACAACACCAGCAACAATAACAACAACACACCACCAACAACAACAACAACAGAACCAACACAACAACAAAACCAATGCAACACCAACAAACACAACACCAACAACAACAGACAACACAAAACAATACCAACAACAACACACAACACCAACACACCAACAACACCAACAACAACAACACCAACACAACACAATACAAACACAAACACAAACACAAACACAACAACAATACCAACACAACAACAACACAACCCAACACAACACCAACACCAACACAACACCAACACGACAACAAGGGGTTAGCAACACAACACCAACACATATTCATATGGAGAATGTGGAGTGAGTAACAGGCCTACCATTGTAGGGCTACCATCAAACCTAATCTGCCTGAATTTCTGAACCACTGGCTATTAAAGGAGCTGCCATAAGTCTGTGTGTCTGTCTGTCTGTCTGTCCATTTGTCCACCCGTTCTTCTTTCGATCAGAGCAGCGGTACTGTGGGAAATAGCGACACCAAGTGGTCAAACAACAAACTGCTCTTGTGACGTCATCATGGCACGACCATCTGAGACCGACTGAAGGATTTTGACTGTCATGCTTTTTGAGGCTGCATTCATGTTGTTATTCAACCTTGTTGTTATTCAACCTTGTTGTTATTCAACCTTGTTGTTATTCAACCTTGTTTTTACCTCAACCTTGTTGTTACTCAACCTTGTTGTTACTCAACCTTGTTGTTATTCAACCTTGTTGTTACTCAACCTTGATTCTCCCTTTCCCCTTTCCTTTCAAAGGGAAAGAGCGATACCTCGTCAGTTGTACAACTGAATGCATTCAACTGAAAAAGGGTGCTGTGTCACCTGATTGATAGTCTCACGAGGCCTGAAGCCTGGGCTTTCAGAGGCTACCTGATTGATAAGGTCAAGTTATTGTGTCTAGTATTATGTCAACAGTCCTAATCTGCCATTCCTTACCAGTTAATGTGTTGATTAATCACTTGTATATTCTTGTTCACATTGACCTGCCAGTCTGTTGTCATGGTAACTCACCGCTTGTCCGGTATTCTCCATGCCTCCCTGTAAGAGGTCAGCTCCAGCAGTGGGGTCCCCGACGATGTTCGCCTGGTCGCGGTTAGCAACTAACACAGAGATCAATTTATCAATCAATCAATCAGATCCCAAAATAATGTGTGTGTGTGTGTGTGTGCGTGTCTGTGTGTGTGTGTGTGTGTGTGTCTTACCTATGTTTACCCCTGCGTCCATTCCCTCCTTTGTCTTTGAACCTGAGAACAGAAAGACATTACAACACATCAATATATTACAATCATATTGCAATTGATACGTGAAGAATGATCAGGCATCAGTTTTGTGATATACTATGTAAACACAGAGTAGGAACGAACTACTGTGTTAATGAGTGCAGCAAACAGAAATCTGTTGGAATCTTCAAGCATTATAGTTATCTGGTGAGGAGGTTTCTGGCCACCCAGTAGCAGAACACTGTATGTCACTCACTTTAACATCCAAAAGGATGATATTATCTTATGATTCCTCTGCTCCATAATATTAGTTTCCCCCTTCCTTTCTCTCTCTAACCCCTCTCTCTCTCCATCCCCCTCTCTCTCTATCTAACCCTTTCTCTCTCTAACCCTTTCTCTCGCTCTCTCCATCCCCCCCCCCCTCTCTCTCTCTCTCTCTAACCCTTTCTCTCACTCTCTCCATCCCACTCTCTCTCTCTAACCCTTTCTCTCACTCTCTCCATCCCCCCTCTCTCTCTAACCCTTTCTCTCTCTAACCCTTTCTCTCACTCTCTCCATCCCCCCCTCTCTCTAACCCTTTCTCTCTCTAACCCTCTCTCTCTCTCTCTCTCTCTCTCCATCCCCCTCTCTCTCTCTAACCCTTTATCTCGCTCTCTCCATCCCCCCCTCTCTCTCTCTAACCCTTTCTCTCTCTAACTCTCTCTCTCTCTCTCACCCTCTCTCTCTCTTTCTCCCCCTCTCTCTCACCCCTCTCTCTACAACCCCTTCTCTCTCCAACCCCCCCTCTCTCTCTTTGTCTCTCTCTCTCTCCCCCCCCCTCTCTCCCTCACCCCTCTCTCTCTTTGTTTCACTCTCTCTCTGACGTTACAGTATTATACATTCCTAGGCTGATTAAATAGTCGTTATGCAACCAGCTGGATAGAGGGAAAGAAAAGGGAGGGATAGAGAGAAAAATAAATAGAGGGAGGGGGGATGGAGAGAAAGAGAGGGGATGGAGAGGGAGGGGGGATGGAGAGAACGAGAGGGGATGGAGAGAAAGAGAGGGGATGGAGAGAAAGAGAGGGGATGGAGAGAAAGAGGGGGATGGAGAGAAAGAGAGGGGGGATGGAGAGAAAGAGAGAGAGGGGGGATGGAGAGAGAGGGGGGATGGAGAGAGAGAGAGAGAGGGGGGATGGAGAGAAAGAGAGGGGGGATGGAGAGAAAGAGAGGGGGGATGGAGAGAAAGAGAGAGAGGGGGGATGGAGAGAGAGAGAGAGGGGGATGGAGAGAAAGGGAGGGGGGATGGAGAGAGAGAGAGAGAGGGGGGATGGAGAGAAAGAGAGGGGGGATGGAGAGAAAGAGAGGGGGGATGGAGAGAGAGGGGGGATGGAGAGAAAGAGAGGGGGGATGGAGAGAAAGAGAGAGAGGGGGGATGGAGAGAGAGAGAGAGAGAGGGGGGATGGAGAGAAAGAGAGGGGGGATGGAGAGAAAGAGAGGGGGGATGGAGAGAAAGAGAGAGAGGGGGATGGAGAGAGAGGGGGGATGGAGAGAAAGAGAGAGGGGGGGGGATGGAGAGAAAGAGAGAGCCTACAAGGATGATGCACAAGCAAATCCAGCAAAAAAAACGGTGTAATTATATATCTATTTCACATAACCAGTAGAATTATATATCTATTTCACATAACCAGTAGAATTATATATCTATTTCACATAACCAGTAGAATTATATATCTATTTCACATAACCAATACAATTATATATCTATTTCACATAACCAGTACAATTATATATCTATTTCACATAACCAGTAGAATTATATATCTATTTCACATAACCAGTAGAATTATATATCTATTTCACATAACCAGTAGAATTATATATCTATTTCACATAACCAGTACAATTACATATCTATTTCACATAACCAGTACAATTATATATCTATTTCACATAACCAGTACAATTATATATCTATTTCACATAACCAGTACAATTATATATCTATTTCACATAACCAGTACAATTATATATCTATTTCACATAACCAGTACAATTATATATCTATTTCACATAACCAGTAGAATTATATATCTATTTCACATAACCAGTACAATTATATATCTATTTCACATAACCAGTACAATTATATATCTATTTCACATAACCAGTAGAATTATATATCTATTTCACATAACCAGTAGAATTATATATCTATTTCACATAACCAGTAGAATTATATATCTATTTCACATAACCAGTACAATTATATATCTATTTCACATAACCAGTACAATTATATATCTATTTCACATAACCAGTACAATTATATATCTATTTCACATAACCAGTACAATTATATATCTATTTCACATAGCCAGTGCAATTATATATCTATTTCACATAACCAGTAGAATTATATATCTATTTCACATAACCAGTAGAATTATATATCTATTTCACATAACCAGTAGAATTATATATCTATTTCACATAACCAGTAGAATTATATATCTATTTCACATAACCAGTAGAATTATATATCTATTTCACATAACCAGTAGAATTATATATCTATTTCACATAACCAGTAGAATTATATATCTATTTCACATAACCAGTACAATTATATATCTATTTCACATAACCAGTACAATTATATATCTATTTCACATAACCAGTAGAATTATATATCTATTTCACATAACCAGTACAATTATATATCTATTTCACATAACCAGTACAATTATATATCTATTTCACATACAAAAACACATGTTCCATAGCACACAGTTGATTGGATATGAGTACTCTCGCGTTCTCTCTCTACAGTACCTCTCTCTCTTCCCGCCCTCTTTCTTTCTCATCCACACTCTCTCAGAACCGCAGATGCCTCACTTCATCTATCCTCCGTTTCTCTCTTGTTTTCTTTCTGTCATACCCCTCTCTCTTTCTCCCTGCACGCTTCTCTCTCTCTGTGAGCCATGTGACGAGCTGCGCAGTGCTGCAGCAGACACACACCAATACGCACAGTGGCACACACACACATTGCAGCATGGCTGGGACAAAGTTTACTTCTCTGAGTCAGAGGAGCACCACTCCTGGGTACAGCTTCTATCAGCTTCTATCTATTACGTGTGTAAATTCAGCAAATTCTCCAGTGTGAAAAACAACAACAACATTGACAGTGTTAAATCAACACAGAAAGTGTTGTCTGTGGACCCTTATAGACACCGGAACAGTATTAAATCAACACTGAAAGTGTTGTCTATGGACCCATATAGAAACCAGAACAGTGTTAAATTAACACACTGCTTAGTGTAAAACATTATTCAGATATTTCCCAGAGTACCTTTCAAGTAAATTGTAGCTATCACCCGTGACTGTATTTGTTAGTGCTTGTTGCATTCATCCATCTACAGTCCTGAAGACTTCACCAAATGACATCCTAAGTGAAAATGTTCTTTATTTAAAATGTTTATGCAATACCATACATATTTAATTATGCCTTATTTTCAGGGCCTAGTTTAACATCAATACAGGGGCCTGAAACTTATACACATCACTTTAAACCAAAAACCACACCTATCATTATCAATTTCCCAGCATGCTATTTTCAGAGTTGTTTGTTTCAATATCTATGTTTGTGCATCTACACTGATTGATTGATTAATCTTATGCTACACGAACACATCAAGACAGTCGTGAAGAGGGCACGACAAAGCCTATTTCCCCTCAGGAGACTGAAAAGATTTGGCATGGGTCCTCAGATCTTCAAAAGGTTCTACAGCTGCACCATCGAGAGCATCCTAACTGGTTGTATCACTGCATGGTATGGCAACTGCTCAGCCTCCGACCGCAAGGCTCTACAGAGGGTAGTGCGTATGGCCCAGTACATCACTGAAAGTTTCTTCAAGTGCAGTCGTAAAAACCATCAAGTGCTATGATGAAACTGGCTCTCATGAGGACCGTCACAGGAAAGGAAGACCCAGAAATTGCAGCCCAAATAAATGCTTCATAGTTCAAGTAACAGACACATCTTAACATCAACTGTCCAGAGGAGACTGTGTGAATCAGGCCTTCATGGTTGAATTGCTGCAAAGAAACCACTACTAAAGGACACCAATAATAAGAAGAGACTTGCTTGGGCCAAGAAACACGAGCAACGGACATTAGACTGGTGAATAGGTCCAAATTTGAGATTTTTTTGTTCCAACCGCTGTCTTTGTGAAACACGGAGTAGGTGAATGGATGATCTCTGCATGTGTGGTTCCCACTGTGAAGCATGGAGGAGGAGGTGTGATGGTGTGTGGGTGCTTTGCTGGTGACACTGTCAGTGATTTATTTAGACTTCAAGGCAAACTTAACCAGCATGGCTACAACAGCATTCTGCAGCGATACGCCATCCCGTCTTGTTTGCGCTTAGTGGGACTATCATTTGTTTTTCAACAGGACAATGAACCAACACACCTACAGGCTGTGGAAGGGTTATTTGACCAAGGAGAGTGATGGAGTGCTGCATCAGATGACCTGGCCTCCACAATCACCTGAACTCAACCCAATTGAGATGGTTTGGGATGAGTTGGACTGCAGAGTGAAGGAAAAGCAGCCAACAAGTGCTCAGCATATGTTGGAACTCCTTCAAGACTGTTGGAACAGCATTCCAGGTGAAGCTGGTTGAGAGAATTCCAAGAGTGTGCAAAGCTATCATCAAGGCAAAAGATGCCTACATTGAAGAATCTCAAATTTAAAATATATTTTGATATGTTTAACACTGTTTTGGTTACTGCATGATTCCATATGTGTTATTTCATAGATTTGATGTCTTCATTATTATTCTACAATGTAGAATATAGTTCAAATAAAGAAAGACCCTTGAATGAGTAGGTGTGTCCAAACTTTTGACTGGTACTGTTTCTAAACTAATCCAATCAGTTAGTTAGAGTTGAAGTTTCAGGCCCCTCTATTAGTGTAAAAGTAGGACCTCAAAATAAGGCCTTATGAAATACTTCTGGTACTGTGTTAAATATACATGTTTTATGATAAGATGTTTGCTTAGGATCTCACTTGGGGAACTCCATAGGACTGAAAATGGATGAACGTAATAACCATGTGTCTGTCACCAGTGGAGGCTGGTGGGATGAGCTATAGGAGGAGGGGCTCATTGTAATGTCTGGAATGGAATGAATGGAACAGTATCAAAGACATGAAACCACCTCCTATATCTTCTCCCACCAGTCTCCTCTGTCTGTCACTAACAACTAAAGTCATGGGTGGTAACTCTACAATGTACTCGAAAAGCAAGGCGTATTTGAATACGACTTTCCACTAAAGCAGTTAATTTAACACTGTTCCGGTGTCTATATAGGTCCCCAGTTTCAACCAGTTCAGTGTTGATTTAACACTGTTCCGGTGTCTATATAGGTCCCCAGTTTCAACCAGTTCAGTGTTGATTTAACACTGTTCCGGTGTCTATATAGGTCCACAGTTTCAACCAGTTTAGTGTTGATTTAACACTGTTCCGGTGTCTATATAGGTCCCCAGTTTCAACCAGTTCAGTGTTGATTTAACACTGTTCCGGTGTCTATATAGGTCCACAGTTTCAACCAGTTTAGTGTTGATTTAACACTGTTCCGGTGTCTATATAGGTCCCCAGTTTCAACCAGTTTAGTGTTGATTTAACACTGTTCCGGTGTCTATATGGGTCCCCAGTTTCAACCAGTTCAGTGTTGATTTAACACTGTTCCGGTGTCTATATAGGTCCCCAGTTTCAACCAGTTTAGTGTTGATTTAACACTGTTCCGGTGTCTATATAGGTCCACAGTTTCAACCAGTTCAGTGTTGATTTAACACTGTTCCGGTGTCTATATAGGTCCCCAGTTTCAACCAGTTTAGTGTTGATTTAACACTGTTCCGGTGTCTATATGGGTCCCCAGTTTCAACCAGTTCAGTGTTGATTTAACACTGTTCCGGTGTCTATATAGGTCCCCAGTTTCAACCAGTTTAGTGTTGATTTAACACTGTTCCGGTGTCTATATGGGTCCCCAGTTTCAACCAGTTCAGTGTTGATTTAACACAGGAGAACTTGCTGTGTTCCCTCTACACATCATGTAGTGTTTCTTGGTGTTTTCCAGCAGGATTCATCTCAGCCTTATTATACACAACTCATCAGATAAATATGATGGTGTGGTGTTGGTTCAACGTGATGCCTATGAGTTTCAACCACCTCTATTAGGGTAAAACTAGGCCCTCCAGATACATATGGTATCGGGTTGTGTTTATACATTGTTTTGATAACTTAAAATGGATGAATGCAACAACCATGTCTCTGTCACTAACAAATACAGTCATGGGTGGTAACTCTACAATTCACTCAAAAGGCAAGGCACTGAGTCTTTACACTAAGCGAAGTGTTAATTTAACATTGTTCCAGCTCCAATCTATGGGTCCACAGATTCAACACTTTCAATGTTGATTTAACCATCTCAGTGTTCATTTCATTTTACACTGTAAAAATTCCTGTGTGCGTGTACATGAGGATTCGTACAGTGTGATTGCGTGACCGTCTGTCTGTCGACAGCAGGAATGGGCCCCCCTTTTGTAGGCCTGCTTATCAATTTACCCCCAAATTCTATAATAATATAAATGTATATTTTTGTGGAAATCCGTCTACTATATAGATATTGAAAAATGTTTTTGTCAATGGAAATATATTGGATTATCTATGACTGGGATGGAGACCTAGCAGAGATCAATTTCCAATGTTTCATTTGTTTTATTTTTTGGAACTCAGTCGGGCTTTCAACTTAATGTTGAGTGAAAAACATTATGAAAAACATTATCTCCACCCCATGGCAAAATGAAAACATTATCTCCACCCCATGGCAAAATAAAAACATTATCGCCAGCCAACGGCAAAATGAAAACATTATCTACACCCCATGGCAAAATGAAAACATTATCTCCGCCCCATGGCAAAATGAAAACATTATCTCCAGACAATGGCAAAATGAAAAACATTATCTCCAGACAATGGCAAAATGAAAACATTATCTCCAGCCAACGGCAAAATGAAAACATTATCTCCAGCCAACGGCAAAATGAAAACATTATCTCCAGACAACGGCAAAATGAAAACATTATCTCCAGACAACGGCAAAATGAAAACATTATCTCCAGCCAACGGCAAAATGAGTAGCATTCCAGGAAATGAACTCTAACATGGTAATGTTTTCTCTCCCTGTCAAGAGGGGGGCCGTTAAAATGGTTAACAAAATGTAAGTTAGGGCCCCAAACGCTGACTTTATGTGTGGGTATGGATCTGGGAACATATTACGGACCCTCATAATGAGTTCAGATTTTTTGTGGCCCCTACCCCCATCAGTTGCCCATCCCTGGTCTACAGTATCCAGACCAATACAGTGTTCTTTTTATAGCTGTTTAGCAGCAGGGTATACCCCTGAAAGAGAGCACCTCTGCAGCCAATGACCTGTGAAATGGTCATATGCATATGAGCACACACACATGCACGTGCACATCTACGCGCACGCACATGCACGCACGCGCACGCACATGCACGCACGCGCACGCACATGCACACTTCTGCTCTAGTAAGCTTTGAGTAGATGACCTTGTTAGAGAGGAGTTGCATTCTGGGTAAAATTGCATCGCATTTTGTGATAGAAGTAATAATCCATACATGATTTATTTTGATAGGATCGACTCCTCCTGGGCCCTGGCATTCTGGGTAAAATTGCACACACACACACTGCTGACGTCTGCAGTCTCAGTTGATAGATTACACACACAAGTAAAAAAAATATATAGTGCCAAATAAGGGATCTTTGGCTTGTAACCATTGCGCATCCATTTTTGGCACTGTACAGAATGCTTTTTTGAAGGTTCTATAAAGAACCTTGCACATAAGGTTCTAAATGGAACTTGTATGATGCTATAAAGAAACCTTTATTGACACAAAGCCATATGCAAATCTTTCACAGGACAATGTCAATAGCTATAAAATTACATGACGATTGATGGCGTAACACAACACACTAGATAAACTGGAATGACACTCTCATTCCCAGTTGCACAAAAAGAGCTTGAGTAAACCACGCCCCAAAATATTCTAATGAGCTGTTGGCCCTGCATTTGAATTATCACTAAAAGAGTCATTACGGTTCCACATAGAACCGGCACCCTTCCACTTGAGGAACTGTATTTTTTTATTTATCCGTTATTTTACCAGGTAAGTTGACTGAGAACACATTCTCATTTGCAGTAACGACCTGGGGAATAGTTACAGGGGAGAGGAGGGGGATGAATGAGCCAATTGTAAACTGGGGATTATTAGGTGACCATGATGGTTTGAGGGCCAGATTGGGGATTTAGCCAGGACACCGGGGTTAACACCCCTACTCTTACGATAAGTGCCATGGGCTCTTTAATGACCTCAGAGAGTCAGGACACCCGTTTATCGTCCCATCCGAAAGACAGCACCCTACACAGGGCAGTGTCCCCAATCACTGCCCTGGGGCATTGGGATATATATATATATATATTTATTTTTTTACCAGAGGAAAGAGTGCCTCCTACTGGCCCTCCAACACAATTTCCAGCAGCATCTGGTCTCCCATCTAGGAACTGACCAGGACCAACCCTGCTTAGCTTCAGAAGTGGTATGCAGCGTGGTATGCTGTGTAGATACAGTAGGTTTTCAGGAACATGAACCCTCTGGCAGGTAGCATAGCGGTAAGAGTATTGGGCCAGTAACCGAAAGGTCACTAGTGAAGTTAAAAGGGGAAATAAATCTGTCGATCTGCCCTTGGGGAAGGTACTTAACCTTAATTGCTGAATAATAGCTGATCTCTCAGAGTGGGATATCCACAAAATACATTTCCTCACCACACACTTGTACAGGTTACACAAATGTAAGCACCCCCTTCACCGAACCTCTCTCCATCTATCCATCTCTTTCTCCATCTATCCATCTCTTTCTCCATCTATCCATCTCTTTCTCCATCTATCCATCTCTTTCTCCATCTATCCATCTCTTTCTCCATCTATCCATCTCTTTCTCCATCTATCCATCTCTTTCTCCATCTATCCATCTCTTTCTCCATCTATCCATCTCTTTCTCCATCTATCCATCTCTTTCTCCATCTATCCATCTCTTTCTCCATCTATCCATCTCTTTCTCCATCTATCCATCTCTTCTCCATCTGTTCAT
Source organism: Oncorhynchus kisutch (assembly GCF_002021735.2). Classification (NCBI taxonomy): domain Eukaryota; kingdom Metazoa; phylum Chordata; class Actinopteri; order Salmoniformes; family Salmonidae; genus Oncorhynchus; species Oncorhynchus kisutch. Next base: position 12,923,300 of record NC_034193.2, read on the forward strand.
CTCTAAGCCATGGGGCGGGAAGCAGCCAGCTCAATGACGTAATTCCAGGGTCTATTCTCTCTCTCTCTCTAAATGTACACAGGACAAAGGAAAAAGGAAACACACTGCTCTTGATAGTATCACTGATATTTAATAAGCTTTACGTATCGGCCTCACGGCCTTCGTGATTACTCTGTTTGTCATACAATGTACCCAATGATTAATGAAAACTTGCCATGTCCTCATTGTGGTTTTACAGACGTGTTTCATACGATGTACCCAATGACTAATGAAAACTTGCTATGTCCTCATTGTGGTTTTACAGATGTGTTTCATACGATGTACCCAATGACTAATGAAAACTTGCCATGTCCTCATTGTGGTTTTACAGATGTGTTTCATACGATGTACCCAATGATTAATGAAAACTTGCCATGTCCTCATTGTGGTTTTACAGATGTGTTTCATACGTCTTATTTATACACTTGTGTAATATTTATGAAATGCAACTTTTTATATTTGGTAGCACTTATGTGTTTTTCCAACGCCTACAACCCTTTTCGATATGTGGAACGGCTGTGGTTGGGACGAGGTCTACATAAGGGTGCTAATATGAAAAAAATCACAAAAGCTCTGACGAAGGCCGCGAGGCCGATACGTAAAGCTTATTAAAGATCAGTGATACTATCTAGAGCAGTGTGCGGGTTCCTTTTTCCTTCGTCTTGTTCAACTATTGACATGCACCTGCAAATAAGATTGCTCAGATGTGCGAGTGCCTTTTGAAAAATGTACACAGACCAAAAAGATAAACACAACATGTAAAGTGATGCTTCCATGTTTCAAAATCTGAAATAAAAGATTCCAAAAATGTATCTAGAGTTTTGTGCACAAATTTGTTTGCATCCCTGTTAGTGAGCATTTCTCCTTTGTAAAATAATCCATCCAGTTGACAGGTGTGGCATATCAAGAAGTTGACTAACCAGCATGCTACTTACACAAGTACCACTTGTGCTGGGGACAATAAAAGGCCACTCTAAAATGTGCAGTGTTGTCACACAGCACAAGGCCACAGATGTCTCAAGTTTTGAGGGAGCGTGCAATTGGCCTGCTGACTGCAGGAATGTCCACCAAAGCTGTTGCTAGAGAATTGAATGTTAATGTCTCTACCATAAGCCGCCTCCAATGTCGTTTTAGAGAATTTGGCAGTACATCCAACTGACCTCACAACGGCAGAAAACGTGTATTGCGTCGTGTGGACGAGCAGTTTTCTGATGTCAACGTTGTGAACACAGTTCCCCATGGTGGCGGTGGGGTTATGGTATGTTCAGGCATAAGCTACGCACAACGACCACAATTTCATTTTATCGAAGGCAATTTGAATGCACAGAAATACCGTGATGAGTTCCTGAGGCTAATTGCGAGGCCCATTTTTTACAAGATATCTGTGACCAACAGATGCATATCTGTATTCCCAGTCATGTGAAATCCATATATTAGGGCCTAATGAATTTATTTCAATTATTTCCTTATATGAACTGTAACTCAGTAAAATCGTAGAAATCGTTGTATGTTTCATTCATATTTTTGTTCAGTATAAATCGTCATTGATCTGGCTGTGTATAAACATTGAACTGAGACAATAAATGTAATTGCACCCCCCTCTATCTCTCTCTTCCCGGCACTCCCTCTGTCTGTTCCCTGCAGACTCTGAAGGCAGAGGAAGGTAGTTAGTCATCAGCAGTCACACACTGGCCTGCAGCATGCAGACACACACACACACACACACACACACACACACACACACACACACACACACACACACACACACACACACACACACACACACACACACACACACACACACACACACACACACACACACACACGCACAGGCACACACACACACCACATACCAGGAAGAGAGGATTGCTGCAATGCTCAGCTGATCCTTATCCTTGCCCCCCACCCTGCCACTCATAAATAATAAACACACACACAAGTTCCACCAGGTTCCATCCCGTTATTCTGTAGTGTTAGCTGTAACTGTCAGACTGAGGGGTCAGAGATGCACAAGCCTGTGTGTGTGTACCCTGTTCCTAGCGCACACCCTTTGGCCCTCACACAGGCTAACCTTGAGCAGTGACGCACACACACACACACACACACACACACACACACACACACACACACACACACACACACACACACACACACACACACACACACACACACACACACACACACACACACACACACACACGCTGGTGAATCCCTTTTCACAGAATCAACCTCTCACAGTACTGTGGACCCTGTCTAATTGTCTGGTGGTAGCAGCCTTGGCATGGTCTTATCTAGGCTATAACATGTTATAGCGCTCTTATGAACGGCTGCAGTCCCACCAATGTCACACTACATCTTCCCCTCTCTCCCCTCCTCTCTTCTAGCTCTCTCTTTCTCTCTCTCTCTCTCCTCCTCCTCCTCCTCTCTATACTCTCTCCTCCTCTCTATCCTCTCTCTCTCGCTCTCTCTCACTCTCTCTCGCCTCCTCTCTAGTCTCTCTCATCTCTATCCTCTCTCCTCCTCTCTCTCTCTCTCTCTCTCCTCCTCCTCTCTATCCTCTCTCTCTCCTCTCTCTCTCTCTCTCTCTCCTCCTCTCTATCATCTCTATCCTCCTCTCTATCCTCTCTCTCTCCTCCTCTCTCCCCCTCCTCTGTATCCTCTCTATCCTCCTCTCTCTCTCTCGCGCTCTCTCCCCTCCTCCTCTCTATCCTCTCTCTCCTCCTCTATATCCTCTCCATCTCTCGCTCTCTCTCTCTCTCTCCTCCTCCTCCTCTCTATGCTCTCTATAATCTCTATCCTACTCTCTATCCTCTATCTTTTCCCCTCTCTATCCTCCTCTCTTAATCTGATTCCTTTACTCCATTCCTCTGTCCCTCTACTATTTTCTTCATCCTTGTCTCTACCACACCCCATCTCTTTCTTTCTGTCTCTCTCTCCTCCTCGTTCTCTCTGCACCAGTTCTGCAGTATTCTGCCTCTGCTCCTTGGCAACCCCATCCCCTCCCCCTTCCTCAATGTTACTGTCCCAGACTGGTGTACCCATGGGACCCCTTTATCGCGCTCACACACACACTCACACACTCATTGCGGTGCTGTGGGTACACTTACCTACATACATGACACCCTCCTTGGTCTTAGCGGCTGCCCCCTCCACCCCAGCCTTGGTCTTCTCCGCAGCGGCCACCACCCCCTCCTTGGCCATGCTGAACCCCTTCATCAGTACATCCATCCTGGGATAGGTCTCTCCTGGGCTTCCCTGCTCTGAAACGGGCCTGCTGGCTCCTGGCTGCTGGCTGGGCTGGTCACACAGACTGTGTGTGAGAGAGGTTGTGTGTGAGAAAGAGAGTGTGTGTGTCAGTGACTCCTCCTCCAAGTGGTGCAGAGAGAGATGGAGAGAGAGCGATAGGGAGAGAGAGAGGACTGCACTTCAGGGCTACAGGATGCAGACTGAGAGAGAAGAGGAGAGAGAGACTGAGCGGACAGAGAGAGAAGAGAAAGTGTGAGAGAGAAATAAAGAGGAAGCAGGTGTGCATGTGATGGAGAGAACGAGCGACAGAAAGACAGAACCTGCTGGTTGCTGCAGCATATTTAAGTCACGCTGCAGCCAACCCCTCCCCTTCTCTCTCTCTCTCTCTCTCTCCCCTTCTCTATCTCTCTCTCTCTCTCTCTCTCTCTCTCTCTCATTGCTCACACACACAGAGCGACCTCAAGCTAGTTGACTCCATATTTAATACGCAGGTTGCTCTGTCAGAGATTTATGTGATGAAACTGAAAATCATTTAGATTAATAAAGAAAATAGATTGGAGCGCTTGTTGAGATGGCTGTGTTGAGATGGCTGTGTTGAGATGGCTTGTTGAGATGGCTTGTTGAGATGGCTGTGTTGAGATGGCTGTGTTGAGATGGCTTGTTGAGATGGCTGTGTTGAGATGGCTGTGTTGAGATGGCTGTGTTGAGATGGCTTGTTGAGATGGCTGTGTTGAGATGGCTGTGTTGAGATGGCTGTGTTGAGATGGCTGTGTTGAGATGGCTGTGTTGAGATGGCTTGTTGAGATGGCTTGTTGAGATGGCTGTGTTGAGATGGCTGTGTTGAGATGGCTTGTTGAGATGGCTTGTTGAGATGGCTTGTTGAGATGGCTGTGTTGAGATGGCTGTGTTGAGATGGCTTGTTGAGATGGCTGTGTTGAGATGGCTGTGTTGAGATGGCTGTGTTGAGATGGCTTGTTGAGATGGCTGTGTTGAGATGGCTGTGTTGAGATGGCTCTTCCATTCGAAGAGGGTCTGGTCCAGTTCTTTCACATCCGTACAAGGGGGCTGAGCAAGTTTATTCTTTGGGGAGTAGAGAAAAGAAACTGACCATAGACAATAGCTTCGATTCAGACGGCCATTTTCTATCGGTGGCACGACAAAATGCTGACTCACCCCTGCACCCCCCTCTTTGCACCCCCCCAACCCCCTCTTTTAAAGGCCCAGTGTAGTCAAAAATGTGATTTCCTGTGTTCTATATATATTTTCACACTATGATGTTGGAAGACCACCTGAAATTTCTGCCTGTTTTGATGGGATGAAGTTGTGGTATTCCATGGTGACATCACCATGCAGTAAATGAGTTAATAGACCAACAAGAAAGAGAGCTCTAAGCCTCTCTGCTAATGAGTGGGGGAGCAGGTAGCCTAGCGGTTAAGAGAGTTTGGTCCCATAAACTGAAAAGTCACTGGTTCAAATCCCTGAGATGGCAAGGTGGTACAATCTGCTGTTCTGCCCTTAATTAATCAAGGCAGGTAAATCCCCAAGAACAACTGCTACATGGATGTTGATTAAGGCAGCCCCACACACCTCCCTGATTCAATGGGGTTAAATGCAGAAGACACATTTTGGTTGAATGCATTCAGTTGTACTACAGACTAGGTATCCTATTTCCCAGCTAATTTATAGTTTTCCCCTCACCACTCAGACCACTCCAAGACAGTCAATTCCTGCTTAAGAAATTGTCTTATATTAAGAAGCTATTTTTGTTTCTACCATTTTAATTGGAAACGATCACAGGAATGATTTGATATTGAGACCATTAAACCTATCCACAGTAAATGTCTGTGCAGAGGCACTCCCTCCAGTGGCCATAATACACACTGCATCATGACGCAGTACCTTGGAATCCATTCCTGTCACAAAATGGACGCTAAGGACTTGCACAGCCAAATTAGAAGATGCAACATATTCACTTGTCCTCTGTCTCAAATACCCTCTTGCGTCTCCTACACCTTTTTCTCTCTCCTCTCTCCCTCTATTTCTCCGCCTCAATGGGATGTTTTATTTGTGCTTACCATGACTGTGTTTTTATATTTTAATGTGTAAATATGTATATATGTGTAAATATGTATATATGTGTATATATATATATATATTGCATTTGGAAAGAATTCAGACTAATTGACTTTTTCCACATTTGGTTACGTTACAGCCTTATTCTAAAATGGGTTAAAACAGTTTCATCTACACACAATACCCCATAACGTCAAAGAAAAACAACTTTTTATACATTTTTGCAAAAAAAAAAGAAGAAATATGACATTTCCATCAGTATTCAGACCCTTTACTCAGTACTTTGTTGAAGCACCTTTGGCAGTGATTACAGCCTAGAGTTTCCTTGGGTATGACGCTACATGCTTGGCACACCTGTATTTGGGGAGTTTCTCCCATTCTTCTCTGCAGATCCTCTCAAGCTCTGTCATGTTGGATGGGGAGCGTCGCTGCACAGCTATTTTCAGGTCTCTCCAGAGATGTTCGCTCTAGTCCGGGCCACTCATGGACATTCAGAGACTTGTTCCGAAGCCACTCCTGCATTGCCCTGGCAGTGTGCTTAGGGTCGTTTGCCTGTTGGAAGGTGAACATTCGCCTGACTGCTGGAGTGCTGCAGAGATGTTTGTCCTTCTGGAAGGTTCTCCCATCGCCACAGAGGAAATCTGGAGCTCTGTCAGAGTGACCATCGGGTTCTTGGTCACCTCCCTGACCAAGGACCTTCTCCCCCAATTACTCAGTTTGGCCGGGCGGCCAGAGTCCTGGTGGTTCCAAACCTCTTTCATTTAAGAATGATGGAGGCCACTGTGTTCTTGGGGACCTTCAATGCTGCAGTAATGTTTTGGTACCCTTCCCCAGATCTGTGCTTCGACACAATCCTATCTTGGTGCTAAACAGACAATTCCTTTGACCTCAAGACTTGGTTATTGCTCTGACATGCACTGTCAACTGTGGGAACTCCAATCAAGTTGTAGAATCATCTCAAGGATGATCAATGGAAACAGGATGCACCTGAGCTCAATTTCGAGTCTCATAGCAGAGGGTCTGAATACTTATGTGAATAAGGTATTTCAGTCTTTTAAAACATTTTCGAAAATGTCTATAAACCTGTTTTCACTTTGTCATTATGGGGTATGGTGTGTAGATTGATGAGGAAATTGTTTTATTTAATCCATTTTAGAATATGGCTGTAATGTAAAAAAATATGGAAAAAGTCAAGGTCTGAATACTTTCCGAAAGCCTTGTATGTGTGTATATATATATTATATACACACATATTATATATAATATATATATACACACACACATAATGACAATACTGTAATCGCAGCAAAAGGTGGCGCTACAAAGTATTAACTTAAGGGGGCTGAATAATTTAGCACGCCCAATTTTTCAGTTTTTGATTTGTTAAAAAAGTTTGAAATATCCAATAAATGTCGTTCCACTTCATGATTGTGTCCCACTTGTTGTCGATTCTTCACAAAAAAATACAGTTTTATATCTTTATGTTTGAAGCCTGAAATGTGGCAAAAGGTCGCAAAGTTCAAGGGGTCCGAATACTTTCGCAAGGCCCTGTATATATATATATACACAGAACCAGTCAGAAGTTTGGACACACTCCTTCAGGGGTTTTCTTTATTTTTAAAACGTTCTACATTATAAATAATGATAGTGAAGACATCAAAACTATGAAATAACACACATGGAATCATTTAGTAACCCAAAAAGTGTTAAACAATATATTCTTCAAAGTTGCAACCCTTTGCCTTGATGACAGCTTTGCGCACTCTTGGCATTCTCTCATCCAGGTTCATGAGGAATGCTTTTCCAACAGTCTTGAAGACGCCTGTTGAGGACTTGTTGGCTGCTTTTCCTTCACTCTGCGGTCCAACTCATCCCAAACCATCTCAATTAGGTTGAGGTCGGGTGATTGTGGAGGCCAGGTCATCTGATGCAGCACTCCATCACTCTCCTTCTTGGTCAAATAACCCTTCCACAGCCTGGAGGTGTGTTTTGGGTCATTGTCCTGTTGAAAAACAAATGATAGTCCCACTAAACGCAAACCAGATGGGATGGCTGTAACCAGCTGTGGTAACCATGCTGGTTAAGTGTGTCTTGAATTCTAAATAAATAACAGACAGAGTCACCAGCAAAGCACCCATGCACCATCATACCTCCTCCACCATGCTTCACGGTGGGAATCACTCACTCTGTGTCTCACAAAGACAGCGGTTGGAACAGTCTAATGTCCATTGCTCGTGTTTCTTGGCCTAAGCAAGTCTCTTCTTATTATTAATGTCTTTTAGTAGTGTTTTCTTTACAGCATTTCGACCATGAAGGCCTGATTCACACTGTCTCCTCTGAAGAGTTGATGTTGAGATGTGTCTGTTACTTGAACTCTGTGAAGCATTTATTTGGGCTGCAATCTGAGGTGCAGTTAACTCTAATGAACGTATCCTCTGCAGCAGAGGTCACTCTGGGTCTCCCTTTCCTGTGGCGGTCCTCATGAGAGACAGTTTCATCATAGCTCTTGATGGTTTTTTGCGACTGACCTTCATGTCTTAAAGTAATTATGGACTGTCGTTTCTCTTTGGTTATTTGAACTGTTCTTGCCATAAGGCAATCTTCGGTATACCCCACCTACCTTGTCACAACACAACTGATTGGCTCAAATGCATTAATAAATTCCACAAATTAACAAGGCACATGTTAATTGAAATGCACTCCAGGTGACTACATCATGAAGCTGGTTGAGAGAATGCCAAGAGTGTTTAAAGCTGTCATCAAGGCAAAGGGTGGCTACTTTGAAGAATCTCAAATAAAACATATTTTGATATGTTTAACACTTTTTTGGTTATATCATGATTCCACATGTGTTATTTTCTAGTTGTAATGTCTTCACTATTATTCTACAATGTAGATAAATAGTAAAAATAAAGATAAACCCTTGAATGAGTAGGTGTGTCCACACTTTTGACTGTTACTGTATATATTTTTGTTTATATTTTTTGTTCATTGTATGACACAGGGCACATTTGGAAATGAGATCTAGGTCTCAATATGTCTCCCCTGTTAAAATAAAGGTTAAATAAATACATATATATATATTTAAAAAAAATAGTTGATCACCGGGTGTCTGAGGCCATATCTGTAAATTGAGAAAAACCTACCAGAGACTTTTACAATTTCTCTTAAATATGTTTTGTTAAGAGACAGAACAACCAAAAAGAAAGAAAAAGGAAATACATCCCAAACATTCTAAACATCCCAAACATTCTAAACATTCTAAACATCCCAAACATTCTAAACATTCTAAAATCTAAACATTCCAAACATTCTAAGCATTCTAAACATCCCAAACAATCTAAACATTCAAAAAATCTAAACATTCTAAACATTCTAAAAATCTAAACATTCCAAACATTCTAAGCATTCCAAATATTCTAAGCATTCCAACGGTAAAGGATAGATCTGACAGATCAATTAGAAGGGAGTCTCAGGGATATTGAGGATCTGAGCTGAGAGACCGTTGTGCCAGTTCTTCAGCTTGCGAAAGCGAGGTCCTTTCACCTCCGACTCAAACTTATCCCTGGGAGAAAGACAGAGAGAGAGAGACAGAGGGTCAATGTTTTAGAGTTAGGTTTAGGTTTAGGTTTAAGTGTTAGGGTTAAGATTAGGTTTCCGGGTCAAGGTTAGGGTAAGCGTACAGGTTAGGGTTAGGGAAAATAGTATTTTGAATGGGGAATTAATTGTGTGTCCCCACAAGACTGTGTGTGTGCGTGTGTGTGTCCATGCGTGAACGTGTGTGTGCGTGCATGCACCTCACCTTGATCTCTGCAGGGCCTCCTCATCTGGGTCTTGCACTGAAAACAGAGAAGGGGGAGAAAAGGAGGGGCGGAGGGGAAGAAGAGAAAGGGAGGGAGAAGAGAGGTGAGGATCCATAAAACATGAAGAAAATACATCTATGCATGAAGTCATCAGAGGTACAGAGACGACAGGGGGATGAAGAGGGAAGTAGAGAGAGAGAGAGAGTTGAGTAGAGGTGTACTGACTGTATTCTGTGCCGGCGAGGTGGGCCAGGATCCTGAAGCTCTTGGACTGCAGATTGGCAGCCCGTCTGGCCAACTCGGCCATCTCCTCGTCTATGTCGTGTTGCTGGATCACAGCCTGGTAGACTGGAGACGCACTGTCAACCACCGGGTCCTTCACAGGCAGGGAACCGCTGCAGGCAGGATACATGATGTCAGTGACTAGTCCATTACTGTAAACCCCAAAGACATTTTTAACTCAAATACTTATAGAAAGTTGAACTCAAAGTCAATGAAAAGTAATTATTACTTACAAAGTTTATGTGGTACTGATTCAAAACTAAATGAGAAATCCCCAACTACATTTAAAAAAAAGTTATGATAACAAATTCACTTTTTCCCAGCATGCTCTACTGTACATTGAATAATTGATGAATCTTATGCTACACAAAGATAAAGAACATACATTTTTCTAAACTAATACAATCATTTCGTTTTTTGCACCCGTTGCTGTGGTTGTTCCACTTTAAATGGCTCAGGTAGTCTCCACATGTTAATCCAAACTCTGCCAGGCATCATGAATGCAGGTTGCAGGTTGAATGAAAATGTAAACTGTTGGATGTTCTGTCTGGATTCCAATACAAATGTTGAGGAAACCGCCTGCACTTAATGTGTCTGAGTACAGTCACTTAACCTCCTGAACTTAATGTGTCTGAGTACAGTTACTTAAGTGGTTGTGTAGTCATTACTCAAACTGATAGTCAAGAATCCCAAATAGATCAAATATATGACTAAAACATCATTTCAAACCTTGCTTAAATTTGTATACAATCACATGTACAGTATATATTATGTGTGGGAATACTTGGGAACAGATCATTAAAATCACTTGGAGCTGATTTCTGGTGTTTTTACAGTCTGTTATGTCCAACAATGAAAAGAAAAGAAAAAGAAAGATGATTTTATTTTTGCTCGGGCCAAAGGGGGCCTCCAGTTGGGGAAACCTGCTCTAGGGGGTCCAGATTTGAGTTGTATCAGCGTTAATTTTTTGTTGTTGTAACGCCCCAGTAAGCCACAGGTGGACTCCAATCAAGTCGTAGAAACATGTCAAGGATGATCAATGGAAACAGCACGCACCTGAGCTCAATTTCGAGTCTCATAGCAAAGAGTCTGATTACTTATGTACATAAATAAGCTATATCTGTGTTTTATTTTGAATACATTTGCAAAAATGTCTAAAGACCTGTTCTCGCTTTGTCTTAATGGGGTATTGTGTGTAGATTGATGAGGGAAAAACAGGATTTAATAAATTTTTTTAACAAGGTTGTAACGTAACAAAATGTGGAAAAGTCAAAGGGTCTGAATACATTAGGAATGCACTGTAGAACCTTTTCAATGGGACTTTAGGAAAAGGTTCTTTATAGCGCCATACAAGTTCCATTTAACATCTTATTAGCATGGTTCTTCATAGAACATTAAAAAAAAGGTTCTATATAGCACCAAAATGGCTTCTGCTCTGGTTACAAGCCAAATAACCCTTATTTGGCACTAACTATATAGACAGTTACTGGGTATTTACCATTTTGCTCTACCCCTGCTCTAATACACCTGATTCTATCAAGTTCTTGATGGGCAACTGATTGGATCAGGCAAGTTAGAGTAGGTCTTTCCGGGAGGATGGTTGGCTGGGTTAGGAGCCTCGTCTAGTGTTAGGGGGATTAGAACAAGAGGGGGAGACCAGTGATACTCAGAACATTCCCTTTTATGTCATCAGACCAGAGTTATCCCCTGAAACAATTTAGTTAACCCCTGAAACACTCTAGTTAGCCCCTGAAACACCTTAGTTAACCACTGAAAACATGCTGAAACATCAGAGTTAACCCCTGAAACACCTTAGTTAACCCCTGAAAACATGCTGAAACACCTTAGTTAACCCCTGAAAACATGCTGAAACACCTTAGTTAACCCCTGAAAGAACACTAAAACACCTTAAATAACCCCTGAAAACATGCTGAAACACCTTAGTTAACCCCTGAAAACCCGATGAAACACCTTAGTTAACCCCTGAAAGAGCACTAAAACACCTTAAATAGCCCCTGAAGACATGCTAAAACACCTTTGTTAACCCCTGAAAAAACCTTAGTTAACCCCTGAAAGCATGCTGAAACACCCTAGTTAACCCTTGAAACACCATATTTCTCCTCTGGATGCAAGAAACTGGATGCAAACTACAGACACATGGAAATGAGACAGACACGGCGAGAGAAATAGCTAGGCACATGGACAGAGAAATAGCTAGGCACATGGACAGAGATATAGCTAGGCACATGGCCAGAGATATAGCTAGCCACATGGACAGAGAAATAGCTAGCCACATGGACAGAGAAATAGCTAGGCACATGGACAGAGATATAGCTAGGCACATGGACAGAGATATAGCTAGGCACATGGACAGAGATATAGCTAGGCACATGGACAGAGAAATAGCTAGGCACATGGACAGAGATATAGCTAGCCACATGGACAGAGATATAGCTAGCCACATGGACAGAGATATAGCTAGCCACATGGACAGAGAAATAGCTAGCCACATGGACAGAGATATAGCTAGCCACATGGACAGAGATATAGCTAGGCAAATGGTCAGAGATATAGCTAGGCACATGGACAGAGAAATAGCTAGGCACATGGACAGAGATATAGCTAGGCACATGGACAGAGATATAGCTAGGCACATGGACAGAGATATAGCTAGCCACATGGACAGAGAAATAGCTAGCCACATGGACAGAGATATAGCTAGCCACATGGACAGAGATATAGCTAGCCACATGGACAGAGAAATAGCTAGCCACATGGACAGAGATATAGCTAGGCACATGGACAGAGAGCCACATGGAAAACACCAGATCCAAATAATATACGCAAATGTAAATATACTGTATTACATGAGCCTAATATTACTGTATTACATGAGCCTGATATTACTGTATTACATGAGCCTGATATTACTGTATTACATGAGCCTGATATTACTGTATTACAGTAAGCTAATAAAAGACACATATCATATAGAGGAGAGTAGTAGGGTGTAAAAGTAAATGGTTTATACTTACGCCAGGGGGGATCCAGCAGGTACATCCTCACTGAGGTCACGTGATCAGAGGGGGGCGGGGTGCGGGTTTGGGGGTGACATGACACAGGGTGGTTGATTGATTGGTTGGTTGTGGATGAAGTGGCGAAAGGAAGGAAGGAAGGAAGGAAGGAAGGAAGGAAGGAAGGAAGGAAGGAAGGAAGGAAGGAAGGAAGGAAGGAAGGAAGGAAGGAAGGAAGGAAGGAAAGGATGGGTGACAAGTGTGAGTGTAGAAATACAGTGTGACTCTTAATACAAAATGTACTCTACGGATTGTGTCTCTGCGCCCGTGCCTGTGTGTGTGTCTGTATCCATGTGCGTGCGTGTTTGCATGTGTCTGTGCGTGCAATGTGTGTATATGTTCCTACCCGTCATGGCCCTTGGACTGTGACTGTCCTGCAATAGCGTCCATGATGGCGTCCTGAGAGTACATGGATATGGGGGTGTTGTAGAGAGCGTGGATGATAGTGGCCTTGCCTCCCTGGCCGCGCACCTCATTGGGTTTATTGGTGGACAGAGCCGAGTCCTTCAGAGCTATGGGGTTAAAGTTGGGCAAATACTCCTGACTGAAGGGGGATAGGGTCGGGGCACAGGGTCAAGGGTCAGGGATAAAGGCTAATTTTGGGAGGGTTTGTAGGGTTTTGTGGGATAAAGGGGGCAGGCGGCAATACGGATCCGTATTTGGGTTCACAGGTTGTAGGGGAATCAGAGAGATGTAAAGAGAGGAGAGGGAAGAAAGAGATAAAAAGAGAGGAGGATGGTGAGAGGTGCAGCAGGAGTAGGAGAGAGGCAGAGAGACAGAGACAGAGAGGTAGAGACAGAGAGGCTGAGACAGAGAGGCAG
>NC_034193.2:12941637-12966637 GCF_002021735.2 Oncorhynchus kisutch
TGATACAATTCATGTTTCACTTTTAAATAGGAATAAAACAGCATGAAATTCAAATGAACAAATTGTTTCACAAGATACATATATATATATATACACACCTCAGTAACACTTTAACATTTCATTTGGGAGGTATTTCATCTGTTACATGTGTCAAGTCTCAAAATCTGAGAGAGAGAGATGGAGAGAGATAGAGAGAGAGATGGAGAGAGATAGAGAGAGAGGGAGAGAGAGAGAGAGAGAGAGAGAGAGAGAGAGAGAGAGAGAGAGAGAGAGAGAGAGAGAGAGAGAGAGACAGACAGACAGACAGACAGACAGACAGACAGACAGACAGACAGACAGACAGACAGACAGACAGACAGACAGACAGACAGACAGACAGACAGACAGACAGACAGACAGAGGCATGTAATATAAGAGAAACTTCTACTCAAACTCTCTCACACACACCACACACACACACCACACACACACACAGGAAAATAACACAGCAAATTCTCAAGTGTTGGCTCGCTGTATTGCAACTACTTGGAATCCGACCACAAGGCGCTACAGAGGGTAGCTCGTACGGCCCAGTACATCACTGGTTCCAAGCTCCCTGTCATCCAGGACCTCTATACCAGGCGGTGTCAGAGGAAGGCCCCCCAAAAATAGTCAAAGACACCAGCCACCTAAGACACAGACTGTTCCAAGTCTGGAACCTGCAGGAACCTAAACAGCTTCTACCCCCGAGCCATAACACTTCTAAACAAGACCGCTAAATAGCTAATCAAATGTCTGACCCACTAACTTTTTTCCACACATGCTGCAGCTACTGTCTATTATCTACCCTGTCGCCAAGTCACTTTACCTCTACCTATATGTCCAGTACGTAGCTACCTCAATTACCCCTGCATATCGACCCGGTACTGGTACTCCCTGTATGCACAGAGCCATGTTATTTTTTACTCGTTATTTATTTTCGTTATCCACTGGTGTATTCCTCTTGTCACTATTTCTATGTTTTATTGTATCTTTAAGTGCATTATTGGAAAATAACCCGTAGGTCATTTACACTTACAGATACATTTACACGCATTTCACTGTTGGTCTAAAACCTGTTTCTACGAAGCATGTGACAAATACATTTTGATTTGAATAAATCCACACAGAGTGTTAAATCAATACTGAAAGTGTTGAGTTTGTGGATCCATATAGACACAGTAGCAGTGTTAAATGAATACACTGCTTATTGTAAAACCATATTCAAATATTTCCTCAGTATGCCTTTCAAGTGTATTGTGACGTTATATTACCCATGGCTGTTTGTTAGTGACAGAGTCATGGTTGTTGCATTCATCACTTTTTTTGGCTCATGGACTTCGGCAAGCGAGATCCTAAGTGAATATGTCATCATTCCAATAACATAACGCATAAGTACAGTGTCTTTAGAATGAATTTCTTCATGTGTTACAAAGTGAGATTAAAGTGTATTTAATTGTAATTTTTTTGTCCACGATCTACACAGAACATTCTGAAATAATAAAGCTGTAGATGTATTATTATGTTTTTATACATGAGAAATACAACATTAATATTACACTACACAATCAGAAGTATGTGGACACCTGCACGTCGAACATCTTGGGCATTAGTATGGAGTTGGTCCCCCCTTTGCTGCCTTAGTCTCCACTCTTCTGAGAAGTCTTTCCACTAGATGTTGGAACATTGCTGTGGGGACTTGCTTCCATTCAGCCACAAGAGTATTAGTGAGGTTGGGTGATTAGGTCTGGCTCGCAGTCTGCATTCCAATTCATCCTAAAAGTGTTCGATGGAGTTGAGGTCAGGGCTCTATGCAGGACAGTCAAGTTATTCCACACCGATCTCGACAAACCATTTCTGTATGGACCTCGCTTTGTGCATAGGAGCATTGTCATGCTGAAACGGGAAAGGGCCTTCCCCAAACTTTTGCCACAAAGTTGGAAGCACAGAATTGCCTAGAATATCATTGTATGCTGTAGAGTTAGAATGTCCCTTCACTGGAACTAAGGGGCCTTGCCAAAACCATGAAAAACAGCCTCAGACCATTATACCTCCTCCACCAAACTTTACAGTTGGCACTATGCAGGTAACATTCTCCTGTCATCCTGCCAAACCCAGATTCGTCCAGCAGACTGCCACATGGTGAACCATGATTCATGACTCCAGAGAACTCGATTCCACTGCTCCAAAGTCCAATTGCGGCGAGCTTTACACCACTCCAGCTGACACTTTGCATTGTGCATGGTGATCTTAGGCTTGTGTGCGTCTGCTCAGCCATGGAAACCCATTTCATGAAGCTCCCAATGAACAGTTTTTGTGCTGATGTTGCTTCCAAAGGCAGTTTGGAACTCGATAGTGAGTGTTTTTACATGCTACAACACTCACCGGTCCTGTTCCGTAAAGTTGTGTGGCCTACCACTTCGTAGCTGAACCGTTGTTGCTCTAAACCGTTGTTTTCACTTAACAATAACAGCACTTACAGTTGACCAGGGCAGCTCTAGCAGGGCAGAAATGTGATGAACTGACTTGTTGGAAAGATGGAATACTATTATGGTGCCACGTTGAAAGTCACTGAGCTCTTCAGTACGGGCCATTCTACTGTCAATGTTTGTCTATGGAGATTGCATGGCTGTGTGCTCGATTTTATACACATGTCAGCAACAGGTGTGGCTGAAATAGCCTAATCCACTATTTGAAGGGGTGTCCACATACTATTGTATATATAGTGTACCTTGATTAGATAAGTATTCACTCTCCTGAGTGAATGTTAGAATCTCCTTTAGCAGTGATTACAGAATTTCTTTGCCATACATTGCCATAGATTTACGCGAATGCCGAGTTAAACATGACTTGCCTAGTTAAACATGACTTGCCTAGTTAAACATGACTTGCCTAGTTAAACATGACTTGCCTAGTTAAACATGACTTGTCTAGTTAAACATGACTTGCCTAGTTAAACATGACTTGTCTAGTTAAACATGACTTGCCGAGTTAAACATGACTTGCCTAGTTAAACATGACTTGCCTAGTTAAACATGACTTGCCTAGTTAAACATGACTTGCCTAGTTAAATAAAGGTGTACATTTTTTTATAATAATAAAAAATACATAAATCGGCCAAATCGGTGTCCAAAAATACAGATTTCCGATTGTTATGAAATCGGCCCTAAATAATTGGCCATTACGATTGATCGGTCGACCTCTAACCATAACCCCTACTGCCCCTGACTCCTCCCCCTGATCCTTAGTGACCCAGATCCATCCCCCTTAGCTCTTCCTGCCCCTGATCCGCGAACAGCAGCAAGCCGGTCAGCCTCAGTCCAGACCCCGAACCTTACAATCCGGCTCCACCCCTCCCAGTACCCTCCCTTCTACCATCATGTCAGTGCAGGAGGCATGCTAAGACATGTCAAAAACACAAACAACTCACTAGAAGCCCTCTGCCACACCTGCAACGGAATGATCAAACCCATGGTTGCCTCCCCACTAGGGAATCCATCCCTACACGGCACAAGGTAAAGAGAACTACCCCATGGATGCACTCACACTGAACACACCTGCCAACTATTTCTGAGTGCTCCATGGCCAGGTGGGTCTGGCCCTGTTTGTTCCCTCTGTCCTCCAGCGTCCAGCCTTGCCTCCGCATCGCTCCTCCTCCAACACCTGCCCAGGCCAATGGGCATACTCTCCACCACCCCCACCACCACCCCCTGCTCTCTCTCTATCCTTCTCACAGAACCTGTCTAGAACCAGGAATCATTCATCATCACACCAGAAGAGGCACGGAGGAAGGACCAAAGACCCCCTGGTCTTGGGTTTCCAGGTGTCTTTTTTCACTCCTCAGGTTGTCCTTACTCCCTTTGCAGATCCAGAACAAATATCAGCATAAACACCAATCCACATCCCGGTTTCCAGCACCAGACCCAGCACCAGACTGCCAGACGAGGGGCGGAGGAGGGACCAAAGATCAGACCTGCACCCGGAGCGAGTAGGCCACAGGGAAGTACCACCATTGACTTCTGGTTCTAGGGCTCCAATTTGTGTCTGCTTGATCCTCCGTTTGTCCTTCCTCCCCTCTCCCCTTCCCAGTTCCTGGTTCCCGGTCCCCAGTCTCAACAGTAGACCCAGCACCAAGCCATGGTTTCCAGTCCCGGAATTACTAATCCAGCGTTTCCCAAAGTCGGCCCTGGGGACCCCAAGGGGTGCACATTTATTTTTTTGCCCTAGTACAGGGATACTAAGCTAAATTCTGATATTTTCTTGAGTGGATGGCCGGGGCCCGGAACAAAATTACAAATAATTTGTAGGCTGAAAATTGACCGCAAGAAGCCCACACAGATATAATATTTGACTAAAACATAATAATTTCAAACCTTGCTTACATTTGTGTACAATTACATCTCTGTTCTGTGTTATTTCATCTCATGATCACATCTCTGTTCTGTGTTATTCATCTCATGATCACATCTCTGTTCTGTGTTATTTCATCTCATGATCACATCTCTGTTCTGTGTTATTTCATCTCATGATCACATCTCTGTTCTGTGTTATTTCATCTCATGATCACATCTCTGTTCTGTGTTATTTCATCTCATGATCACATCTCTGTTCTGTGTTATTTCATCTCATGATCACATCTCTGTTCTGTGTTATTTCATCTCATGATCACATCTCTGTTCTGTGTTATTTCATCTCATGATCACATCTCTGTTCTGTGTAATTTCATCTCATGATCACATCTCTGTTCTGTGTAATTTCATCTCATGATCACATCTCTGTTCTGTGTTATTTCATCTCATGATCACATCTCTGTTCTGTGTTATTTCATCTCATGATCACGTCTCTCTGTTCTGTGTAATTTCATCTCATGATCACGTCTTTCTGTTCTGTGTAATTTCATCTCATGATCACGTCTCTCTGTTCTGTGTAATTTCATCTCATGATCACGTCTCTCTGTTCTGTGTAATTTCATCTCATGATCACGTCTCTCTGTTCTGTGTAATTTCATCTCATGATCACGTCTCTCTGTTCGGTGTAATTTCATCTCATGATCACGTCTCTCTGTTCTGTGTAATTTCATCTCATGATCACGTCTCTCTGTTCTGTGTAATTTCATCTCATGATCACGTCTCTCTGTTCTGTGTAATTTCATCTCATGATCACGTCTCTCTGTTCTGTGTAATTTCATCTCATGATCACATCTCTGTTCTGTGTAATTTCATCTCATGATCACGTCTCTCTGTTCTGTGTAATTTCATCTCATGATCACGTCTTTCTGTTCTGTGTAATTTCATCTCATGATCACGTCTCTCTGTTCTGTGTAATTTCATCTCATGATCACGTCTCTCTGTTCTGTGTAATTTCATCTCATGATCACGTCTCTCTGTTCTGTGTAATTTCATCTCATGATCACGTCTCTCTGTTCTGTGTAATTTCATCTCATGATCACGTCTCTCTGTTCTGTGTAATTTCATCTCATGATCACGTTTCTCTGTTCTGTGTAATTTCATCTCATGATCACGTCTCTCTGTTCTGTGTAATTTCATCTCATGATCACGTCTCTCTGTTCTGTGTAATTTCATCTCATGATCACATCTCTGTTCTGTGTAATTTCATCTCATGATCACGTCTCTCTGTTCTGTGTAATTTCATCTCATGATCAGGTCTCTCTGTTCTGTGTAATTTCATCTCATGATCACGTCTCTCTGTTCTGTGTAATTTCATCTCATGATCACATCTCTGTTCTGTGTAATTTCATCTCATGATCACATCTCTGTTCTGTGTTATTTCATCTCATGATCACATCTCTGTTCTGTGTAATTTCATCTCATGATCACGTCTCTGTTCTGTGTAATTTCATCTCATGATCACATCTCTGTTCTGTGTAATTTCATCTCATGATCACATCTCTGTTCTGTGTAATTTCATCTCATGATCACGTCTCTGTTCTGTGTAATTTCATCTCATGATCACATCTCTGTTCTGTGTAATTTCATCTCATGATCACATCTCTGTTCTGTGTAATTTCATCTCATGATCACATCTCTGTTCTGTGTAATTTCATCTCATGATCACGTCTCTCTGTTCTGTGTAATTTCATCTCATGATCACATCTCTGTTCTGTGTAATTTCATCTCATGATCACATCTCTGTTCTGTGTTATTTCATCTCATGATCACATCTCTGTTCTGTGTAATTTCATCTCATGATCACATCTCTGTTCTGTGTTATTTCATCCCATGATCCCGTCTCTCTGTTCTGTGTTATTTCATCTCATGATCACGTCTCTCTGTTCTGTGTAATTTCATCTCATGATCACGTCTCTCTGTTCTGTGTTATTTCATCTCATGATCACGTCTCTCTGTTCTGTGTTATTTCATCTCATGATCACATCTCTGTTCTGTGTTATTTCATCTCATGATCACGTCTCTCTGTTCTGTGTTATTTCATCTCATGATCACGTCTCTCTGTTCTGTGTAATTTCATCTCATGATCACGTCTCTCTGTTCTGTGTTATTTCATCTCATGATCACGTCTCTCTGTTCTGTGTTATTTCATCTCATGATCACATCTCTGTTCTGTGTTATTTCATCTCATGATCACATCTCTCTGTTCTGTGTTATTCATCTCATGATCACATCTCTCTGTTAAGTGTTATTTCATCTCATGATCACGTCTCTCTGTTAAGTGTTATTTAATCTCATGATCACGTCTCTCTGTTAAGTGTTATTTAATCTCATGATCACGTCTCTCTGTTAAGTGTTATTTAATCTCATGATCACGTCTCTCTGTTAAGTGTTATTTAATCTCATGATCACGTCTCTGTTAAGTGTTATTTAATCTCTTCTCTATAGAGCCGCTGTCTGACTTCTTCAAAATACAAACAAATGACATAAAGTCAAATAAAATCAAATCAAATCAAATTTATTTATATAGCCCTTCGTACATCAGCTGATATCTCAAAGTGCTGTACAGAAACCCAGCCTAAAACCCCAAACAGCAAGCAATGCAGGTGTAGAAGCACGGTGGCTAGGAAAAACTCCCTAGAAAGGCCAATACCTAGGAAGAAACCTAGAGAGGAACCAGGCTATGTGGGGTGGCCAGTCCTCTTCTGGCTGTGCCGGGTGGAGATTATAACAGAACATGGCCAAGATGTTCAAATGTTCATAAATGACCAGCATGGTCGAATAATAATAAGGCAGAACAGTTGAAACTGGAGCAGCAGCACAGTCAGGTGGAAGTTGAAACTGGAGCAGCAGCATGGCCAGGTGGACTGGGGAGAGCAAGGAGTCATCATGTCAGGTAGTCCTGGGGCATGGTCCTAGGGCTCAGGTCCTCCGAGAGAGAGAAAGAAAGAGAGAAGGAGAGAATTAGAGAACGCACACTTAGATTCACACAGGACACCGAATAGGACAGGAGAAGTACTCCAGATATAACAAACTGACCCCAGCCCCCCGACACATAAACTACTGCAGCATAAATACTGGAGGCTGAGACAGGAGGGGTCAGGAGACACTGTGGCCCCATCCGAGGACACCCCCGGACAGGGCCAAACAGGAAGGATATAACCCCACCCACTTTGCCAAAGCACAGCCCCCACACCACTAGAGGGATATCTTCAACCACCAACTTACCATCCTGAGACAAGGCTGAGTATAGCCCACAAAGATCTCCGCCACGGCACAACCCAAGGGGGGGGCGCCAACCCAGACAGGATGACCACAACAGTGAATCAACCCACTCAGGTGACGCACCCCCTCCAGGGACGGCATGAGAGAGCCCCAGCAAGCCAGTGACTCAGCCCCTGTAATAGGGTTAGAGGCAGAGAATCCCAGTGGAAAGAGGGGAACAGGCCAGGCAGAGACAGCAAGGGCGGTTCGTTGCTCCAGAGCCTTTCCGTTCACCTTCCCACTCCTGGGCCAGACTACACTCAATCATATGACCCACTGAAGAGATGAGTCTTCAGTAAAGACTTAAAGGTTGAGACCGAGTTTGCGTCTCTGACATGGGTAGGCAGACCGTTCCATAAAAATGGAGCTCTATAGGAGAAAGCCCTGCCTCCAGCTGTTTGCTTAGAAATTCTAGGGACAATTAGGAGGCCTGCGTCTTGTGACCGTAGCGTACGTGTAGGTATGTACGGCAGGACCAAATCAGAGAGATAGGTAGGAGCAAGCCCATGTAATGCTTTGTAGGTTAGCAGTAAAACCTTGAAATCAGCCCTTGCTTTGACAGGAAGCCAGTGTAGAGAGGCTAGCACTGGAGTAATATGATCCATTTTTTTGGTTCTAGTCAGGATTCTAGCAGCCGTATTTAGCACTAACTGAAGTTTATTTAGTGCTTTATCCGGGTAGCCGGAAAATAGAGCATTGCAGTAGTCTAACCTAGAAGTGACAAAAGCATGGATTAATTTTTCTGCATCATTTTTGGACAGAAAGTTTCTGATTTTTGCAATGTTACGTAGATGGAAAAAAGCTGTCCTCGAAATGGTCTTGATATGTTCTTCAAAAGAGAGATCAGGGTCCAGAGTAAAGTAAAAACCAAAGTACGTTCATCTCTAGGAGACAGAACGTATCTCCTTCCTGAGCGGTATGACAGCTGCGGGGTCCCATGGTGTTTATACCGGTGTACTATTGTTTGTACAGATGAACGTGGTACCTTCAGGCATTTGGAAATTGCTCCCAAGGATGAACCAGACTTGTGGAGGTCTCTATTTTCTTTGAGGTTTTGGCTGATTTATTTTGGTTTCCCCATGATGTCAAGGCAAAGAGGCACTGAGTTTGAAGGTAGGCCTTGAAATACATCCACAGGTACACCTCCAATTGACTCAAATTATGTCAATTAGCATATCAGAAGCTTCTAAAGCCATGACATCATTTTCTGGAATTTTCCAAGCTGTTTAAAGGCACAGTCAACTTAGTGTATGTAAACTTCTGACCCACTGGAATTGTGATACAGTGTCAAATAATCTGTCTTTAAACAATTGTTGGTAAAATTACTTATATATCCTCACTACTGTTATTTTATTGTTGCTCCTTAATTATTTGTTATATTTCTATTTCATTTGTTTTCTTAAAACTGTATTGTTGGTTAACTTCTTGGCACACCCATCCCGTTAGCGGGATCATCTTCATCAACATCCGCTGAATTGCAGAGTGCCAAATTCAAATTAAATTACAAAAAATATTTAATTTTCATAAAATCACAAGTGCAATATAACAAAACACAGTTTAGCTTGTTGTTAATCCACCTGGCGTGTCAGATTTCAAAAAAGCTTTACAGTGAAAGCAAACCAAGCGTTTATGTAAGGACATCTCTCAGCAAACAAAACAATACAAATAGCTAGCAGCAAAGTAGACTGGTCACGAAAGTCAGAAAAGCAATAAAATGAATCGCTTACCTTTGATAATCTTCGGATGTTTGCACTCACGAGACTCCCAGTTACAAAATAAATTTTCCTTTTGTTCCATAAAGATAATTTTATATCCAAAATACCTCCATTTGGTTGGTGCGTTATGCTCCAAGCTGTTGGCGCTTCCAAAACTCTGCTGGCACCCAGCCATCCACTGACGCGATGTGATCGTTCTCGCTAATTTTTCAGAATAAAAGGCTGAAACTATATCTAAAGACGGTTCACACCATGTGGAAGCCATAGGGAAAGAAATCTGGTTGATATCCCTTTAAATGGAGGGAAGGCATGCAATGGAACAGGGAGGTTTCAAAATAAGAGGCACTTCCTAGTTGGATTTTCCTCAGGTTTTTGCCTGCAATATCAGTCCTGTTATGGGGCGGCAGTGTAGCCTAGTGGTTAGAGCATTGGACTAGTAACCGAAAGGTTGCAAGTTCAAATCCCCGAGCTGACAAGGTACAAAATCTGTCGTTCTGCCCTTGAACAGGCAGTTAACCCACTAGGCCATCATTGAAAATAAGAATTTGATCTTAACTGACTCACAGTTTCGGAAACTTTAGAGTGTTTTCTATCCTAATCTGACAATTATACGCATATTCTAGCTTCTGGGCCTGAGGAATAGGCAGTTTCATTTGGGTACGTTTTTCAGCCAAACATCAAAATACTGCCCCCTACACTCAACAGGTTTTAAGGGTTCGTAAGTAAACATTTCACTGTAAGGTGAGGTTTCACCTGTTGTATTCGGCACATGTGGCAAATACAATTTGATTTAATTTGTGCACAAAATCTGAGAGAAATGAGCTTTTTGTGCATATGGAACATTTCTGGGATCTTTTATTTCAGTTCATGAAACATGGGACCAACATTTGACATGTTGCGTTTATATTTTTGTTCAGTTGACATCGCAGAGTTCAATCTGAATCTGATTTATCTCTAGAGAAGTGATGTGCAATTTGCACATTGAGCTCACAGAAGAATAAAAAACGAACTAATTGTAATTCAAATAACTGAACCGACATCAGTCAATTAGTTGTTTAAAAAACAAAAAAGAACCAACATTTGAGTCAATCACTCAGCACTACTGGCTAGCTAGGTCTTCAGCCAGCATGGAACAAAATGGGGGTAAGGGTCCTTCAAAACTCTGACTCAGTCGTCAAGTCAACACATCTGTCAGTGCTGCTGTGAACCACATCACAAGAAACATGCCAAACAGGAGATGCATAAACATATAATTTATACAATTTCAATGTTTGAGTTGCCTTGTGTATCACCAAATTAGCTTGAGATGAGCTTTACGCAACACTGCTCACTGCACCAAGTCACTTGAGTTTCAAAGAGCTGTCAGTCAAGGCAAGCTCATGAATGTAAGCTGGTTTTCTACTCTTGCCCTGGGGACCCACCTAGTTAGCAGGTTTTCATTTCATCCTTCCTTTTCATCATTCATAGTACTGTGACTGTGGACCGTATTAATAAAGCCTTAGTCCTTGTATATTTCAGGTAATCTATGAGGTAAATAATCAGACAGTGATTATCTAAAGGTAAATATACCGAGTGTCTGTTGTCTTTCAAACCAATCAGATAAACTACTGTCTAATTGATAATCGGCTGGAGTGAACAAACTAGGGCACACCAGGATGGATCAACATTAATTAGCACCCATATATAATATATTTTATTTATTCGTTATTTTACCAGGTAAGTTGACTGAGAACACATTCTCATTTGCAGTAACGACCTGGGGAATAGTTACAGGGGAGTGGAGGGGGATGAATGAGCCAATTGTAAACTGGGGATTATTAGGTGACCGTGATGGTTTGAGGGCCAGATTGGGAATTTAGCCAGGACACCAGGGTTAACACCCCTACTCTTACAATAAGTGCCATGGGATCTTTATGTCCTCAGAGAGTCAGGACACCCATTTAACATCCCATTTGAAAGACAGCACCGTACACAGGGCATTGGGATATTTTTTTTAGACCAGAGGAAAGAGTGCCTCCTACTGGCCCTCCAACACCACTTCCAGCAGCATCTGGTCTCCCATCCAGGAACTGACCAGGACCAACCCTGCTTAGCTTCAGAAGCAAGTCAGCAGTGGTATGCAGTGGTATAATAGTGACAAGTCAACATTTTAATGGAACTGAACTGTCACACTCCTTAAGATACACAGTGAGAAGCTCGCTGGACAAAAGAAACACCGCTTTCTAACACAGCAATCACAGCAACAGGAGTCAGATGAGTGGTTGAAGTGGACCGATACAGAAAATGTCTACTGCTGATTCCTCTAAAAACAACTAAAAAGAAAAACAACTTTTATCCCAAACAGTTTTAGTTCGTTTGAAGATAATTCAAACGAGCAACATTTTCAAACCCAACTTTGAAGTGCCAAGACCGGGCCGTTATACAAGAACATCTTAAAGCTGAAAATGCTGATGTGAACTAAGTTATTCATTCCAACAACAACAACAAATCGGAGAAAAACTTTGATACAAACACCTAATGAGCATTACAGACTGAGTAAAGATATGTTTCATTGTAAAGGACGTCATGCTTCCTCCTGATTCAGCTCATACTGAGTCTCGAATCTCAGGACCTCTCCCTCAATAACACACATGATCACCCCCCTAAAGCATTCCAACCCATTGCGCTATTGAAAAAGGCCTTCCATTTATTGCCCAAACTACCCCCCCGACTTTCCCAACTACCCCCCTCCCCTACATCCCCCAACTACCCCCTCCCCTATTCCCCCATCTACCCCCTCCCCTAGTCCCCCAACTACCCCCCGTGCCTACAGCCCCCAACTACCCCCTCCCCTACTCCCCCAACTACCCCCTTCCCCTACTCCCCCAACTACCCCCCATCAGAGCCAAAACTCTTAATATATTCTCTGTAAGAAGTACACACCATTAGAATGAATCAGATTGGGCCTGCCGAGTGGCACAGTGGTCCAAGGCACTGCTGTGCCACTAGAGATTCTGGTTCGAGTCCAGGCTCTGTCGCTGCCGGCCCCGACCAGGAGACCCATGGGGCTGCGCACAATTGGCCCAGCATCGTCAGGGTTAAGGGAGGGCTTGGCCGGCAGGGATGTCCTTGTCCCATCGCGCACTAGTGACTCCCGTGGCAGGCCGGGCGCAGTACACGCTGACACAGTCACCAGGTGTACAGTGTTTCCTCCAACACATTGGTGCGACTGGCTTCTGGGTTAAGTGGACATTGTGTCAAGAATCAGTGCGGCTTGGTTGGGTTGTGTTTCGGAGGACGCATGGCTCTCGACCTTCGCCTCTCCCGAGTCCGTACGGGAGGCGGGAGGAAGGAACATTCTAGCCAATGAGAAGGCAGATACACATGAGTACAACAGACTGCGTATAAGTGGATGCGTGTTTTGCCTGTTGTACTCATGTGTATCTGCCTTCTCATTGGCTAGAATGTTTCCACCTCCTCCCGCCTGCCTTCCACCTTAGCGGGCATTGATTCCCATTGTTAGAGTGGAGACTCAGGTATCTTGTCAGTAGACAGTCTTTGGCTGCACTGAGGTGAGGAGACATTAACGATCAGAGAAAAACAAACAGTAGCCAGCATGCTCACTAACACCAACCCAAGGACAACACCACTTCAGGTCTCAGGGAAGGTGACAATAAAGATGACGTCGCTAGAGATGGCAGCTTCGCTTCAAGGCCTTAGGAAACTGTGCAGTATTTCGTTTTTTTAAATGTATTATTTCTTACATTGTTAACCCAGAAAACCTTAAGTGTTATTACATACAGCCAGGAAGAACTAGTGGATATCAGAGAGACGTCAACTTACCAGCACAACCAGCACTACAACCAGGAATACGACTTTCCCAAAGTGGATCCTTTGTCTGCACCTCTCAGGACATTTGAACTGATTCCAGAGGCCGACCCAAAACAAAGCTGTCAGAGGAGAGGGTGCCGGAGCGGTCTTCTAGTGAGGCTTCGGATGAGGGCACACCTCCCACCGCTTCCGAGTATATTACTCACTAATGTCCAGTCCCTAGTTAACAAAGGCGACGAAATTAGGGCAAGAGTTGCTTTCCAAAGAGATATCCAGGATTATAATATACTCTGTTTCACGGAGACATGAATAGCTGGGGACATGCTGTTGGGGATTTTCAGTGCATCGTGCGGACAGGAACAAACATCTATCTGGTAAGAAGAAGGGCGGGGATGTATGTTTCATGATTAATGACTCATGGTGTATTTTTAACAACATACAAGAACTCAAGTCCTTTTGTTCACCTGACCTAGAATTCCTCACAATCAAATGCCGGCCATATTATCTCCCAAGAGAACTCTCCTCGGTTATCATCACAGCCGTGTATAACCACCTGCAAGCGGGTGCCAAGACGGCCATCAAGGAACATCACTGGACTCCATGAAAACTGGAAACCATATATCCCGAGGCTGCATTTATTGTAGCTGGGGATTTTAACAAAGCTAATCTGAGAACAAGGCTCCCTAAATTCTATCAGCATATCGAGTAACACACTCGACTACTGCTACTCTAACTTTAGCTATGCATACAAGGCCCTCCCCGCCCTCCTTTTGGCAAATCTGACCATGACTCCATCTTGCTACTCCCCTCCTATAGGCAGAAACTAAAACAGGAAGCACCAATGGTTAGGTCTATCCAACGCTGGTCTGACCAGTCCGATTCCACACTTCAAGATTGCTTTGATCACTTGGACTGGGATATGTTCCGGGTAGCCTCAGGCAACAACACCACCGCATTTAATCATGGCAAGATGACTGGAAATATGGCCGAATACAAACAGTGTAGTTATTCAGGCAATCTAACAGGCAAAACGTCAGTATAGAGACAAAGTGGAGTCGCAATTTAACGGCGCAAACACAAAACGTAGTCTGGTTCATTTGACCCAAGTAAAACAATTTAAAGGCAATGCTACCAAATACTAATTGAGTGCATGTAAACTTCTGACCCACTGTGAATGTGATGAAAGAAATAAAAGCTGAAATAAATCACTCTCTCAACTATGATTCTGACATTTCACATTCTTAAAATAAAGTGGTGATCCTAATTGACCTAAGACAAGTGATTGTTACTAGGATTAAATGTCAGCAATTATGAAAAACTGAGCTTAAAGGCTAAGGTGTATGTAAACTTCCGACTTCAACTGTATATAGCACCAAAAAAGGGTTCTGCTATGGTTACAATGCTTTTGGAGTGCTCTATAGAACCTCTATGTAGAATGGTTCTATAAAGAACCCTTCTCAATTTCCAAGGTTCTTTGTAGAACCATACAGGTTTTGATTTATTCTGGTATAATAGACTTATTATATTGTTAAAATTCCATAGGTTTTATTATTGTGTTGATTAAGAAGTTGAATCAGGTGCTCTGAGACAGCTGGGGGTCCCTGAGGAGAGAACTGACAACTACTGACAGTCAACCGTTCTCAGTTGACACAAAGCCATACATGAGTGATAGAGAGAAGGAGTAAGAGAGACAGAGAGAGGGAGTGGGAGAGAGAGAGGGGGCGAGAGAGACAGAAAAAAGAGAGAGATAGTGGGAGAGAGAGAAAGGGGAAGTGATAGAGAGAAAGAGAGGGGGGTGATAGAGAGAGGGAGAGAGAGAGGGAGAAGGAGAGAGAGAGAAAGGGGTGCGTGATTGAGAGCGGGAGCGAGAGAGAGAGGGAGAGAGAAAGGGGGAGTGATAGACAGAGAGAGAGAGCGAGAGAAAGGGGGAGAGATATATAGAGAGAGGAGAGAGAGAGAGAGGGGGAGTGAGAGAGAGAGAGAGAGAGAGAGGGGGGGGGGGGAGTGAGAGAGAGAGAAGAGGGGAGAGAGAAAGGGGGAGTGATATATATATATATATATATATAGAGAGAGAGAGAGAGAGAGAGAGAGAGAGAGAGAGAGAGAGGATATAAAGAGAGAGAGAGAGAGAGAGAGAAGATTGATTGTCTATTGCACTTGCTTTAGAAATGTAAACATATGTTTCCCATGCCAATGAAGCCCTTAAATTGAATTGAAATTGGAATTGACAGAGGGTGAGGAGAGAGAGAAGTGATGGAGAGAGTAATGTTTATTGTTTCTTTGAATTTTGTTTATTATCTATTTCACTTGATTTGGCAATGTTAACATGTGTTTCCCATGCCAATGAAGCCCTTAAATTGAATTGAATTGTGCGTGTGTGTGTGTGTGTGTGTGAGAGAGAGAGAGAGAGAGAGAGAGAGAGAGAGAGAGAGAGAGAGAGAGAGAGAGAGAGAGCGATCCCACACACACAGGAGACCACAGAGAAGAGCAGAGCGATCCCACACACACAGGAGACACAGAGCAGAGCGATCCCACACACACAGGAGACACAGAGCAGAGCGATCCCACACACACAGGAGACACAGAGCAGAGCAGAGCGATCCCACACACACAGGAGACCACAGAGCAGAGCAGAGCAGAGCGATCCCACACACACAGGAGACACAGAGCAGAGCGATCCCACACACACAGGAGACCACAGAGCAGAGCAGAGTGATCCCACACACACAAGCACGAGCTTTACTGTAATTACAAGAGATTGGAGCTAGCAGGTTGTCTATTACACATTCATATAATCACAGAATATGAATGTGTTTTTATTTCACTCGCACTTCTAGATGCCGAAACAAAGGCTTCCAAACGAACCATCATATCAAAGATTTGTTTTTGTCACACGATGGTATGGTGTGTTGGTCCTCCCACTACAACTTGGGAAACCATGCAGTTTATTAGGCTACAGATTAAATCAATTATGATGAACTCCACAGGGTGGTGAAAGTGCACGGTTATGAGCTTTGATGCTGCTTTCCAATTATTGTGGTGACGTCATGATCGAAGCTTGACTGCCGTTTGACAAATAAAACATGTCTCGCTCTTCTCCATAATAATCTCCTCATGTAGACTAGCCTACCCACACAGCCTTGCTCTTCTCCATAATAATCTCCTCATGTAGACTAGCCTACCCACACAGCCTTGCTCTTCTCCATAATAATCTCCTCATGTAGACTAGCCTACCCACACAGCCTTGCTCTTCTCCATAATAATCTCCTCATGTAGACTAGCCTACCCACACAGCCTTGCTCTTCTCCATAATAATCTCCTCATGTAGACTAGCCTACCCACACAGCCTTGCTCTTCTCCATAATAATCTCCTCATGTAGACTAGCCTACCCACACAGCCTTGCTCTTCTCCATAATAATCTCCTCATGTAGACTAGCCTACCCACACAGCCTAAGCGCTCTGTATCTGGCAGCTGTTTTATAGAGCGCACGTGTCAAGACCAGAGTAGACACATTTGCTATTTAACGCGGCAGTTTGTGACTAAACTATCAGTAGAGATGAAAATGGAATAGAAACACATTGAACTTAAGATTTTTATTTGAGACATGTTACTTAAAATTTCAGATCAACTTTAATAAAAATTCAAAATAACAAGCAATCTATTCAATTTAACTTAATAATAATGACAATAATACAAAAATACATAAAAATAAAAAACTGGTAACGGTCAATGAGTTAGTCAGTCATGGTTGATCTGGTGGAGTGGTTGATGGTGTGTTTGTGTTTGTGTTGGGGGAGAGGAAGGGATGGGGTCTGGCCTGGCAGTTTCTGTTGTGGTTGGTTGGTGCCGTGTCCAGGTTTGGTACTGGTGTTGGGGCTGGGAATGGGAAAACCTGGGTGTGAGGGCCAGGTTGGAAATTGTACCGTACCAGGGCTGGAAAACCAGGGGTTGGTGCTGGGTGCTGGTGTGGGGATCGTGGGGCTGAGAGAAACAGGAACTGGTTCGGGATCTGTAGAGGGGAGGAATGATAACCTGAGGAGCAAGCAGACACATAAGGAAGCCCTAGAACTAAAGGTCAATGGTGGTACTTCCCTGTGGTCTGCTTCCTCGGGGTAAAGGTCTGGTGTTTGGTCCCTCCTCCACGCCTTGTCTGTTGGTGTGTCATTGGTGTTACGATCATTAGTGTTACTACTCGGACTGGTGGCACAATGTTATCATATTGGTATAAATAATTAAACGTCATTAAGCTGCCATATTATTTGATTAAGAATGGGAAGATGTACCCAAATACAGAAATACATTAATGGCGCCACAATTCAAGGAATACCCTTTGTTTATTTTCTATATACAAGTTTTTAAAGCATCTACAGTAATCCAACATGTACATTTTTAAACGTAATGGTTGAATATCCTAGCATCCTGAACTGTCAGAAGTTTGACCTCAGCTTGTTGATCATGTTATCATGGTGACTGTGTCTCCTGCTAGAGGCCTTCTAGGAAATCTAACCTCAGACTTCTGCAGTGTGTTGCTTCCCCTTAGAGAGCTGGGACAGACAACACACAGAGAGAGAGAGAGAGAAATAGAAAGTGTTAGCGAGAGGGAGAGTCAAGGAGTGAAAGTGACAAAGCAAAAACCCCCCCAAAAAATAGAATGAGGGAGAGAATGAGGGATTGATAGGCGAAAGCGACAGATGGAGGGACACTGGAAGACGTTTCTGTCATTTCAACAGTTAAACACTGTAGAATGTACAGTAAAACATTTGTAAATGTGTTTTACAGCACACCGTAAGATGTTTCTGTCATTTCAACGGTAGAAACGCTGTAGAATGCACAGTAAAATACCTTAAATGTGTTTTATGGAATGAATTATGGTGCATTGTGGGAAAAGTCTTTTGGGGGTGGAAGTTAGTCTCTGGCTCATTAACATATTTTAAAGTGATATTCCGGGATTTTCCCCAGAGTCAGATGAACTCGTGGATATCATTTTTATGTCTTTGTGTCCAGTATGAAGGAAGTTCGGGGTAGTTTCACGAGCCGATGCTAACTACTGTATCTAACTACCGTATCTAACTACCGTTAGAGCATGACTGGATTGAATGAAATGTTATTTTCGTGTCAAATCGCAACCCTTCCCTTACAGGATGAATTGACACATAAACAAACACAAAAGTGCACAGCGTTGTACGAGATCTTCAGTTTCTTGGAAATTTCTCGCATGGAATAGCTTTCATTTCTAAGAACAAGAACGGACTGATGAGTTTCAGAAGAAAGTTATTTGTTTCTGGACATTTTGAGCCTTTAATCAAACCCACAAATGCTGATGCTCCAGATATTCAACTCATCTAAAGAAGGCCCGATAACAGTTTTCAGCTGTGTTAACATAATTGCAAAAGGGTTTTCTAATGATCAATTAGCCTTTTAAAGGATCAACTTGGATGAACTAAGGATTCCTCTTCAGGAGCCACCCCTTTTTTCAATGTATGCCTAAAATGACATACCCAAATCTAACTGCCTGTAGCTCAGGCCCTGAAGCATATTCTTGGTACCATTTGAAAGGAAACACTTTGACATTTGTGAAAATGTGAAAGGAATGTAGGAGAATATAACACAATAGATCTGGTAAAAGATAATACAATGAAAATACCAACCGTTCTTTTGTATTTTTTTGTACCATCATCTTTGAAATGCAAGAGAAAGGCCATAATGTATTATTCAATTTTGGCCACTAGATGGCAGCAGTGTATGTGCAAAGGTTTAGGCTGATCCAATGAACCATTGCATTTCTGTTCAAAATGTTGTATCAAGATAACTTTTCATGTTCAAAATTATGCACTCTCCTCAAACAATAGCATGGTAACCTGTGTCTCCTGCCTCTAGCAGGAGACACAGTCACCATGATCAACAACCGTAAGGCTCTCCAGAGGGTAGTGAGGTCTGCACAACGCATCACCGGGGGCAAACTACCTGCCCTCCAGGACACCTACACCACCCAATGTTACAGGAAGGCCATAAAGATCATCAAGGACATCAACCACCCGAGCCACTGCCTGTTCACCCCGCTATCATCCAGAAGGCGAGGTCAGTACAGGTGCATCAAAGCTGGGACCGAGAGACTGAAAAACAGCTTCTATCTCAAGGCCATCAGACTGTTAAACAGCCACCACTAACATTGAGTGGCTGCTGCCAACACACTGACAATGACACTGACTCAACTCCAGCCACTTTAATAATGGGAATTGATGGGAAATGATGTAAATATATCACTAGCCACTTTAAACAATGCTACCTTATATAATGTTACTTACCCTACATTATTCATCTCATATGCATACGTATATACTGTACTCTATATCATCGACTGCATCCTTATGTAATACATGTATCACTAGCCACTTTAACTATGCCACTTTGTTTACATACTCATCTCATATGTATATACTGTACTCGATATCATCTACTGTATCTTGCCTATGCTGCTCTGTACCATCACTCATTCATATATCCTTATGTACATATTCTTTATCCCCTTACACTGTGTATAAGACAGTAGTTTTGGAATTGTTAGTTAGATTACTTGTTGGTTATTACTGCATTGTCGGAACTAGAAGCACAAGCATTTCGCTACACTCGCATTAACATCTGCTAACCATGTGTATGTGACGAATAAAATTGGATTTGATGTGATTTATTCTTTCACTGTAAATTGGGCAGTGCAATTAGATTAACACGGATTTAAGCTTTCTGCCAATATCAGACATGTCTATGTAATGTTCTTGTTACTTAAACCATCATGCATCGCATTAGCCTACGTTAGCCCAACCGTCCCGTGGAAGGGACACCGATCCTGAAGAATACCTTTGTTTACTTTCTAGCATCCAAAATAATAGATAGATATTTCTAAATCTCCAAAATATGTCACAAGAATTTTAAACAATGCATTCAAATTAAGTTTTGCAGTATAAATGACTTCCAATCCATTTTGTCATTGATAAACAGTCCAATATAAACAAAACCATGTATGATGTGTAACTATGTATCATTTAAAGGTGTTTTTCATGGTTGCAAAGGCAAGGGACACGAATGCCATTCAAAAACAACACATTAGCAGATAAACCTCACCAAAATCAAATAATGACATCAAGAGATTTTCTAAAATAATCTCCAATGTATAAAACAGATTGATCATGGTGCATAACGGCAAAGCTTCCAATCATGCTTACGTACATTTTAGTGTGGGTGGCCCCAGGGGAATAGAAGCCACGATCCTGGCATTACAAGCACTATGCTCTAGTCCACTCAAATCGTACCTTATGAGGTCCGCAGCCCACTGTTTTTTTGTTCTACTCGATAGGAAATTACACACACCTGGTTTCCCAGGTCTAAATCAGTCCCTGATTAGACGGGAACAATGAAAAAAAATGCTCTGGAACTGGATTCAAGGTCCAGAGTTGAGATTGAGTCTATCAACAGAACCACAATAATACTTTTAATACAGTTCACTTTATTTTTGAATCTCAATATATGTCTAAGTATAGGAGTAGAAGGTCTTCCGTTGTTAAGGTGAATAAACACACACACACATTTACACAAACACTGCACCGGTACTCTGGGTGTCACCTAAGCACCAGTAAACCCCAGTATGCACAGTGACCTCATGGAGCTATCTGAAAGGAGTGGAAAATATGTCTGCCCTAATAGGAGAGAGAGAGAGAGAGAGAGAGAGAGAGAGAGAGAGAGAGAGAGAGAGAGAGAGAGAGAGAGAGAGAGAGAGAGAGAGAGAGAGAGAGAGAGAGAGAGAGAGAGAGAGAGAGAGAGAGAGAGAGACACAGAGAGAGAGAGACACAGAGAGAGAGAGACACAGAGAGAGAGAGACAGAGAGAGACTTGCTTTGGCAATGTTAACACATGTTTCCCATGCCAATAAAGCCCCTGAATTGAATTGAGAGACAGAGAGAGGGACAGAGACAGAGAGAGAGACAGAGATGGAAAGAGAGAGAGAGAGAGAGAGAGAGAGAGAGAGAGAGAGAGAGAGAGAGAGATGGAAAGAGAGAGAGAGACAGAGAGAGACAGAGAGAGACAGAGAGAGGGACAGAGACAGAGACAGAGAGAGAGACAGAGACAGAGAGAGAGACAGAGACAGAGACAGAGATGGAAAGAGAGAGAGAGAGAGAGAGAGAGAGAGAGAGAGAGATGGAAAGAGAGAGAGAGAGAGAGTAAGAATGAGAGTGAGAGGGGGGGGGATTATAATTTGTGTTAAAATGTATTCAGGTTAACACGGAGAGGAGGGACACGGGCTGATTCTCATACAGTGTACACACACTCACATACATTATAGAACGTTTTTTGAAGGTTCTATAAAGAACCATGCACATTAGGTTCTAAATGGAACTTGCATGATGCTATAAAGAACCCTTTCCTAAGGTTCTATAAAGTATCATTAATAAAAAAGTTCTACATAGCACCAAAAAAGGGTTCAGCTATGGTTGCAATGCTTTTGGAGGGCACTAGAGAACCTTTATGGAGAATGGTTCTATAAAGAACCCTTCTCAATTTCCAAGGTTCTTTGTAGAACCATACAGGTTTTGATTTATTCTGGTATAATATACTTATTATATTGTTAAAATTCCATAGGTTTTATTATTGTGTTGATTAAGAAGTTGAATCAGGTGCTCTGAGACAGCTGGGGGTCCCTGAGGAGAGAACTGACAACTACTGACAGTCAACCGTTCTCAGTTGACACAAAGCCATACATGAGTCTTTCACAAGACACCATCACTGTATATATATAACACGTAATAACGAAACACAACACATTTGATAAACTGGAATGACACTCTTACTCACCCACGGATGCACCAAAAGAGCTGTGTGCAAAACACACACAACAAACCACACACACCAAACCACACACACCAAAATATTCCAATGAGCTGCCGTCCTCACATTTGAATGATTACTAAGAGTAAAAAAGAATAATTGGGAACTGCAAAGAGCCATTGAAGGGCTCCAAGGGTTCTTTGGGCCAGTATGGTACCGCACAGAACCATCAGCCTTCCTAAAGAACCCTCATATTGTAGTGTGGACTGACATGTACCAGCAGATGGGGTCACCGTGGCGATGGTAAGATGTGTTCCTTTTCAACTCCTCATAACACCCACACACACTGCTGATGGAAAATAGACCGCAGCAACACACAGCTGTCAGTAACACATTTAGTTGTAAAAATAAATAAAAACAACAGAAATAGACGACTTCATACATCACAAATCTACAATAAACCATCACATCATTTAGAATACATATACATATATATTTTGATTCATATTTCCATAATGTAACAGCTAAACAGTTGATCAGTTCATCAATACATTACAAATCAATCAGTTCATCAATACATTACAAATCAATCAGTTCATCAATATTCAGAACTACAATAAATTC
Source organism: Oncorhynchus kisutch (assembly GCF_002021735.2). NCBI lineage: Eukaryota > Metazoa > Chordata > Actinopteri > Salmoniformes > Salmonidae > Oncorhynchus > Oncorhynchus kisutch. The sequence goes on from NC_034193.2 coordinate 12,964,293, forward strand.
TGTTAGTATACCAGAAGGATCGCTACAATCATAGAGTCGACACTCAGCAATGACATACACTCCCTGCGTCCCAAATGGGTCGCTATTCCCTACATGGGGCTCTGGTTGAACGTAGTGCACTATGTAGGGAATACGGTGTCATTTAAGCCGCATGATGATCAGACAGCAAAACAGTGATCACGGAAGAATTGACGTTCGGAAAACAAGTGTTGCTCAATAGTTGTGGATTGTCCTGTGTTGCGGAAGGGGTCTGCTGCGTGCAGACACACGCACACTGGCACACATACAAACAGCAAACTGGGACAGGGCCATGTAAGGTGCTGAAAGGACAATTAACACAACTGAGAGAGGGAAAGGGAGAAAGAGGGGGAGGGGGAGGAGAGAGGGAAAGGGAGAAAGAGGGGGAGGAGAGAGGGAAAGGGGGAAAGAGGGGGAGGAGAGAGGAAAAGGGAGAAAGAGGGGGAGGGGGAGGAGAGAGGGAAAGGGAGAAAGAGGGGGAGGAGAGAGGGAAAGGGGGAAAGAGGGGGAGGAGAGAGGGATAGGGAGAAAGAGGGGGAGGAGAGAGGGATAGGGAGAAAGAGGGGGAGGAGAGAGGGAAAGGGAGAAAGCGGGGGAGGAGAGAGGGAAAGGGAGAAAGAGGGGGAGGAGAGAGGGAAAGGGAGAAAGAGGAGGAGGAGAGAGGGAAAGGGAGAAAGAGGGGGAGGAGAGAGGGAAAGGGAGAAAGCGGGGGAGGAGAAAGGGAAAGGGAGAAAGAGGGGGAGGAGAGAGGGGAAGGGAGAAAGAGGGGGAGGAGAGAGGGAAAGGGAGAAAGAGGGGGAGGAGAGAGGGAAAGGGAGAAAGAGGGGGAGGGGGAGGAGAGAGGGAAAGGGAGAAAGAGGGGGAGGAGAGAGGGAAAGGGAGAAAGAGGGGGAGGAGAGGGAAAGGGAGAAAGAGGGGGAGGGGGGAGGAGAGAGGGAAAGGAAGAAAGAGGAGGAGGAGAGAGGGAAAGGGAGAAAAAGAGGGGGAAGGGGAGTAGAGAGGGAAAGGGAGAAAGAGGGGGAGGAGAGGGAAAGGGAGAAAGAGGAGGAGGAGAGGGAAAGGGAGAAAGAGGGGGAGGAGAGGGAAAGGGAGAAAGTGGGGGAGGAGAGGGAAAGGGAGAAAGAGGGGGAGGAGAGAGGGAAAGGGAGAAAGAGGGGGAGGGGGAGGGGGAGGAGAGAGGGAAAGGGAGAAAGAGGGGGAGGAGAGGGAAAGGGAGAAAGAGGAGGAGGAGAGGGAAAGGGAGAAAGTGGGGGAGGAGAGGGAAAGGGAGAAAGAGGGGGAGGAGAGAGGGAAAGGGAGAAAGAGGGGGAGGGGAGAGGGAAAGGGAGAAAGAGGGGGAGGAGAGGGAAAGGGAGAAAGAGGAGAAGGAGAGAGGGAAAGGGAGAAAGAGGGGGAGGAGAGAGGGAAAGGGAGAAAGAGGGGGAGGAGATAGGGAAAGGGAGAAAGAGGGGGAGGGGGAGGAGAGAGGGAAAGGGGGAAAGAGGGGGAGGAGAGGGAAAGGGAGAAAGAGGGGGAGGAGAGAGGGAAAGGGAGAAAGAGGGGGAGGGGGAGGAGAGAGGGAAAGGGGGAAAGAGGGGGATGAGAGGGAAAGGGAGAAAGAGGGGATGGAGGGGTCCACATTTTCACAATCCTCATTGTTTAAAGAAATAAAAAGGAAAGTCACCAACAAACTGTTTCACATTCTGTGTTTTCTACACTTCAATGGAAAACTTCTCTAAATTCATAAATACAAAACACTAATGCACACACACACACACACACACACACACACACACACACACACACACACACACACACACACACACACACACAGCGCATGAGTTACAGTAGATAGCAAGGTGGTAGCGTAGAACCCCGTAGAGGAGGAAAGAAGCAACCCACACACAGCTGTGTCACACATTGTCCAACTGCACAACATCCACGGGTTCTCTTACAGCAAGCCCCGCCCCTTTACTGCTGTTATTGGCTGGGTTGCCTCGGGAACCTTGTCTTTGTAGCAGGGAGATGGAGGAGGGGCTAGACGTAGCCGTGAGTACGATGGCAGGGATCAGGTCGGTTAGGCATGTGGAAGAGCCACGCTCACTAACACCTTGAGACGACTTCTCCTCTCTGACATCATCCAGCTACAGAGAGAGACAGTGTGATGTCATTCTCACTGCATAATACCGTTACATTGATTAATTGATTGGCTGATTGACTGGTTGATTGATTGCTACGAGTGTTTGAACTATACAGAACAAGTCTATACATCTGCAGTCACTAATCGGACAAGCACCTGGACAGAACTATCATTACAGGATTGTACAGGGCATTGGGAAGATGCATTT